>NC_142814.1:19080135-19225385 GCF_049724085.1 Artemia sp. Qi Xiang Cuo | reverse complement strand
ATTTGTCTGGTATAACATAAAAGGGTAAAACCTTTACTAAAGCTCTTCTATCAACAGAATTGAACGGTTGCTCATAATGTATGAAACTGAGGACCAAAGATGTTTGAAAACTCAGGCACTTCTCAATTATTAGTCTATGAGTGAAAATTTTATCAACACATCCTTTACCTTTTCTAAAACCGCACTGCTCTTCTCTTAAAACTTTGTCTACGGAATCTCTCAGTCTAAAAAGTATTGTATTACTAAGTAATTTACTACCTAGAGAGACCAGACTAATGCCTCGATAATTACCACACTCACTTTTATCACCTTTCTTATAAAGTGGCTTAATTAAGGTTTTCCTAAAATCGTTAGGTGCTTCCCCTTTTTCAAAATCATATTCATAATCTTCACTAACTTATTTTTAACCTCAGAGCCAGCATATTTAAGAAACTCATTTACCACCCTATCAGCCCCAGGACCCTTATCATTTTTTAATCCTTTTTGTCCTGTCGCTAATTCCTCCTCACAAAACAAATCTTCCTTCACATCCAAGGTATCACAAACTTTTTCATTTTCCTCTATATCTTTTCCTGTAACTCTATCTCGATTAAATAAATTCTCAAGATGTTCGGTCCATCTCTTTTTATTTTTTTTTCCTTATCGCTATTTGCGGCCCCATTCTTATCTTTAACTGGGCCAAGTCCGGATTGACTGCTCCCTCTCAATCTGTTAACATAGTATTTTACCAGTATTTTACTAGTAGCTAGTAGCCAGTACAGTATTTTACTATTATGCCGTCTAACTGCATCTTCTAGATCCTCGGCAATTTTATCCATGGCCACCCCTTCACGCCTCCTTAGTTCATATTTTAACGCTTTCTCCACTTTCTTTACATTCCTTTTGTTTTCATATGATCTATCACTCAGATAATTCTTGTACAAGTCCTTTCTCCTTTCTATCAAACATAAGGCTTTTTCATTAATATTTTTAGCTGTAGTTCTAGCTTTCTTCCCTAAGACACCTTCAGCAACTTCACAAATTATTTTTTTAAAATTATTCCAACTATCTTCCACCACATCAAATTGTAAACTTTCAAGCTTAGTATTCAACTGTTCCTGGAAAGTTTCTCTTAAATTCTCATCCTGGAGTATACCAACATCATAACTTCCAGGGAGGTAGTTTTCCTTCCGATATTTCAGCTTTAATTAACCCTTGACACTACTAGATGGTGATATTTACTTTTAACATCCATAACGGCACTCCTCTATACCCTAGTATCTTTTATTGATCCTGCCAGTCTTCGGTTTACTATAACATAATCAATAAGGTTTGCTATCTTACCATCACGTGAATACCATGTTAACTTATGAGCCAGTTTATGACTAAACACCGTATTGGTTGTAACTAGATTGTTATACCTACGAATTTCCAAAAGTCTATAACTATTGCTGTTTTCTTTTCTTACATCAAATTTATCTAGGCTAGGATACCATCTATCTCCGTCTCTATCGAGCTGAGCATTAAAATCTCCCAGTAATAACATCATATTTCTACCTGGGACCCTGTCTATTTGCTCCTGTAACTGTAAACAAAATCCATCTAAGTCACTAGTATCTCAGTCAGTCGTTTTTACATGGCCATATACTACTATAACTGATACACTGCACTTTCTAGTCATAAAATGAGCAATTAGTATTCTATTATTAATACCTTCCCAGCCTAAACAAGACTTAGCGGCTTCCTTATTCATCATGAGCCCTGCTCCCTGTCTGTGTACCCCATCCTTCCTGCCTGAGTAAACAAATTCTATATCACCTAATTTTATGCTTCCTACCCCTGGGATATGAGTTTCTGAAACTCCTAATAAGTCCAGTTCGAATCGTCTTAACTCGTCAGTCAAAATGTCGATACGATGGTCAATTTTTTAACGTTGGAACATTCCAAGCTTCAATTTTCATGTTGTTTAAATCATTGAAATTATTTCGCCTCAGGAAAAGCAAGGATCTCGGATACCAGTGCAGACGGATATCACATATCTTCTCAAGTCTACACCGAAGTGCTTAAGCCGGCTTAGAACCGGACAGCAAGAAGTCCCTGGGACCTCCATGAATAAAGAAAATTGTTTTAACTCGGTAGCAAGGTTGCTACCGAGGTTACGTTCGTACCATTTTTGGTATGTTTTAAGTTAAACGTTACTTCTTACGTTACGGTCCAAAAACGTTACGTTTTTGTTATGTTTTTGAATTTATGTTACAGCTATGTTGCGCTTTTGAACAATGAATAAGTTGCATGTTTTTTGAGGAACCTAATTTTCTCCTGTGAAAAAATTCCAGTCTTCCCAGCAGGGCTTCCACTATCCCCGAAAGTGTCTGTGTTTCTCCGTAAAAAATTTGGAAAAACAAATCCCCAAAATCACATTGCCACCCCTAGTAAATTTTACTTTATTTTTGTTACTATTCATAAAAACTAGTCAGATATAAATGAAATATAGACCTTTGTTGATACAACAAAACAACATCAAGTTTTTCAGCTGGAAGTAAGGAGGATTGCACGAAAATAAAACAAACAGAAATTTGTGCATATAGGAGGGGCTGCCACTTCTCAATACCTCGTTCTTTGCGCTAAAGTTTGACTTTTTGTTTCCATTATTCAATAATGAATCCTGAAACACAAGCGCTGTATAATTAGAATGATAAGCTTTTTTAAATGTCCTGAAAAAAATTCAGTGTAAACAGCGAGGGTACTGGGGAGGGGGCAACCCCACTCATATACTTAAAAATTTCTGTTCGTTCTTAAGTCAAACAGTTCGTTGTAACGAACTGTAAGTAAGGAGTGACCCAGCTCAATGGTGACCGAAACTCTAAAAGACGAAATTTTGATACCAATAGATACATCAAAATAATCAGATTTTAATGCCGATTTCAAATATATACGTTTCATTAAGTTTAGTCTTACCCATCAAAAGTTACGTGCCTGAGAAAATTTGGCTGATTTTAGAAAAAAGGATGAAAGACCCCCTAAAAGTTATAGAACCTTAATGAAAATTACACCATCATATTCAGCGTATCAGAGAACCCTACTGTAGGGGTTTCAAGCACCTATTTACAAAAATGTGGAATTTTGCATTTTTTTGCCAGAAGAAAGATCACGGATGTGTGTTTATTTGTTTTTTGTTTTTTTTTTTCCCAGGAGTGATCGTATCGACCCAGTGGTCCTAGAATATCGTGGGAGGGCTCATCGGAACGAAAATTAAAAGTTCTAGTGGCTTTTTTAAGTGACCAAAAAAATAGAGGGCAACTAGGCCCCCTCCCACGCTCATTTTCTTCCCAAAGTCACCCGATCAAAATTTTGAGATAGTCATTTTGTTCAGCATAGTCAAAAACCTAATAAGTATGTCTTTGAGGATGACTTAATCCCCCATAGTCCCCGGGGGAAGGGTTGCAAATTGTGAACTTTGCCCTTTGTTTACATCTTAAATAAAAAAAAAACAAGTTTTTCCAACTGCAACAAGGAACAACATTAAAACTTAAAACGAACAGAAATTATTATGTATATGAGGGGGATTGACCCTCTTCAACACCTCGCTCTTTATGCTAAAGTTTTTTTTAGCACTTTAAAAAAAGCTTTTTATTGTTATAGTTAAAAGAACATAGTGTTTCAGGAGTCATCCTTAAAGAATTGTGACAGAATCCAAACTTTAGAGCAAAGGGCGAGGTGTTCCGTTTTCTAGAGTTTCGGTTACCATTGAGCCGGGTCGTTCCTTACTTAAAGTTCGTTACGATGAACTGTTTGATAAAAACCAGTTTCTCTCTGTATCTCTGTACGCTGTCGGAGATAATTAGCTTAGCCTGTGAGAGATAAACTACTATACAGGTATATTTTAATTAAGTATTTAATATGTAGAGCTGGAAAGGTTAGGTTATGTTAGGTATTTAATATAATGCGTTCTGAGCGGCCTGCTTTCAATAATTCTCTGTTGTAGGTTCCATAATTTTGTTTCTGAAGCATTATATGTTCATCATGTTTTGATATATTTCATTAGGATTGACCTAACTTCACTTCTTTGGTGTGGTCGAAAAAATTGACAAGTACTTATGCTTTCAATATGAACTTATCTAACCAAGTTGTTACTATAAAGCTATAAGTCGCTTTTCTTCTAGATTCTAAGTTCCTAAGTTTATTCATCCATATTCACAAACTAGCAAATAAATAACACAACACTTTCACGCTGGAGAAATTATAAATAATTTTATTGAAATTATATTGAAATTATAAATAATAATTTTTTCGTCTATTATAAATAGACTCTGGTAAAATTATTAGAAAGGCGCACTAGTCAGTCGAATTACATAGCCCCTAATTCTTGATGACAACAGCTGACCCAAAATTAAACTCCCTCAGGTTTCTTTAAATTCTAAAAGAAAATGAATTTCCAAGAACAATCCAAAAAGGTGAAATGCCCTTATCTCATGACCTTATCAGACTTAGATGACCTTCTGTGTACTTGACGTGAATGCATTTTTTTCTGTATGAAAAATCATCTTCCAAAGATTATGGAGGCTAAAATTACTTTTATGTATTTTAATCAGACTGATAAAAGTAGACCAGATTTAAAAATAGGAAAAATAATGCAGAAAACTCTTTTTTATAAAATATCTATTTGGCCACATTGTCTATAATACAACTCCTCACTTCGACTAGTTAATTTGCAGAACTGTGAAAATTATGATCAACATTTGATAGATAACAAGTTAATAAGAAATAATATTTGAAAACATTTTTTTTATACTTTATGCTTATTAAAATTATATTATTTTGGGAAAATTAATATATCCAAATTGTTATAGTGTGTCCTTTCAATCACTACAATTTATTCTGTCATATTAAATTTCAATAGAAAACAATTTTTGAAAAGCTGGCCTGTCTTGAAAGACGGTAACCCAGATTTCAGATAACAGCTTAAACAGAGCTTCTCCTCTCCCTGAATAATTGGGTATTTCTCCGAATAATGACTGTTTCCTCTTAAACCAATTAAATTCCCATATTCACTTAATGAAGAGGCCACCTCTGGTGATATGTCATTAATGACGAGTTTTGCCAACTTTCTGGCTTCACTGAGCGTCAGTGTTGCCAACGCTTCAAAACAAAATCTACCACAAATTGCTCGAAAAATGTACCAAAGACAAAAAAATTGTACCATATCCCAATTTTTTCCTCGTGTTATGCTTTGCGTAGCACGTGGATCATCGGTGACCTACAGTACTATCTCTAAAAATTTTGTATAAGATATTTTCATTCACGTTCTTCTCCATTCGTTCGTTTTTCCTTCTGTTCTAATACAGTACATGTGCTCTTGAAAGTACTTGAAGAAATTGCTCTGAGTAACATATATTACTACAGTAACATTTTACTACATGCCAAAAGAAGTCGATGTTTTTCGGCAATTTACGACCGTTTACAGCACCGCCCTGAAATTGGTCCCAAATGACGATTTTAATACAAATCAGGGGCTAAAATCGATTTTTAACCTCGTATTCTTACAGAATGTTCCCAGAAGCAGTTGATGGGACCTGTTTTTCCATTTAATAGTTTGTACACAAATCCTCCTTTTCCCTTTTATGAAGATGTCGATGGAGGGGAGGGTCGCTCCTGTAGCCATCCCCTAATATACGCAAATGCCAACGAACAATACGGGAAAAAATTTTTAAATTGAGACTGATCAAAGAAGTGACTTTTGGGGCCATGGTCTAACACGTACTTACAAATGGTACAATAGACACCATGTCTTTCACTATTTTTATAATCACATTAAAGATCTAGATAACGGCATCTTTTATTTTTAAAACTGGGACTGGCTTTAGAAACTGTCAGTTATCTGATGTTCCAACTGCTCTATACTGAAAAAACTATGCATGAAAAATTACCAATAATATGACATTAAACATCACTATCTGAGTCGGAAGCCATGGCGGCACTTGCAGTGGCAGATTTTCTGTACTCTTTTCCAGTATTTCACCAGTTGGGGTGTGTCACCATGCTCATGGGGCGTTTCTAGTCCTTGGTAACGATTCGTTTAGCACCCAGAATAGGATTGAGAGTAGTAAAGCCGAGTTTATTTCTCAGTTGTTTTTTTAGTTGACAGCTGAAAAGGCTCTCTCGGCACAAGCAGAAAAATGCTGCATGATCAGCATTTTCATCATGAATTCACCCAAGAATGAGAAACTTTTGATTTTCGAACCATCATATCGTTCTAGTACTTTAACTCAGAAATAAACCGGGTCAGAGTCTGCACATTTCTTGAGATCAGCGCAAAATGATAGCCTTTTCCATTCTTTGGCAATGTTTTTCACATCAGTCTCCTTTGCCAAATTTCGAAACTGGACAAGTAGTGTGACAATGCTTAAGTTTGAGTTGTCAGGAGACATAGCTATCTTTGGGTCCAGTTTGTCTAAGTTTTTATCCGACGAATATTTTGAACTGAAAAACCTTTTCCTTATTTCGTTGCTCAGTTTTATCATTTATTCCGTACACACTGTTTTGAAGGCAGTTGCAGCTGATAACGAAATTTTGTTGTTGATAAATATAACCTCTAAACGACTGCCACAGTCTACTGCTTTCATGTCTCGAAAGTGCTGTAGGTCCCTGAGCTGTATCAAAGCTTCTTCATTGATGAAAGAATACAAACATTAGTACAACAATTCTGAATTTTACCAAATTGTACCATAATTTTGTAAAATGTATCATATTTTTTGGGATTATACTAAATTGTACCAGCAGAGATAAAATGTACCAAAATGGTACAATTGACCACATTTGACATTACTGCTGATCGTCCAAAAATGTGTATTTTTATCAAAATTATGTCTACATTTTGTCTATAATATATCCACCTTGAAATCTCAAAACTTGTTGTTATTTAAGGCTTGTGCTATTGACCAAAAATGCATTATGAATCTGTTTCAAACGGCCAGCTAACATCAAATATAATGAAAACTAAAAACAATTCCTTTAATTCATCCATACCTAATGAATTAGTGTGAAAGCACCAAACTCATAAAACATGTAAACATTTGAAAACTGCTTGTAGGAGCCGAAAGCTCAGAAAATTCAAAACTTTATCTAAAAATTTGATCGAGTCAACTATAGCCAAACAGTTCGTGGTAAAGAACTGTAAGTAAGGAGCGACCCGGCTCAATAGTAACCGAAACTCTAAGAACTGGATTTTGATACCAGTATATACATCAAAAGAATTGGAATTTTATGCTGATTTCAAATATATAAGTTTCATCAAGTTTAATTTTACTGATCAAAATCTACGAGTCTGGGAATATTTGCCTTATTTTCAAAAAAAGAAGGAAAGGTTCACAGAATCTTAATGAAAATCACACCATCAGATTCAGCATATCAGAGAACCCTACTGTAAAGGTTTCTAGCTCCTGTGTGCAAAAATGTGGAATTTTGTACTTTATGCCCGAAGATTTTTTCCCTGGGGTCTTCGTATCGAACCAGTGGTCCTAGAATATCATGAGAGTGCTTATTCGAACAGAAAATAAAAGTTCTAATGCCATTTTTAAGTGACCAAAAAAAATAGAAGGCAACCAGGCCCTCTCCCACGCTCATTTTTTTCCAAAATTCACCCGATCAAAATTTTGAGATAGCCATTTTGTTCAACATAGTCGAAATATCTAATAAGTATCGCTTTGAGGATGCTTAATCCCCCATAGTCTCCGGGGGAAGGGCTGAAAATTGTAAACTTTGCCCTTTGTTTACGTATTAAATAAAAAAAAAACAAATTTTTCCAACTGAAAGCAAGGAGCAACATTAAAACTAATTGTTCCAATTAAAATATCATAGTTTTTCAGGAGTCATTCTTAAAGAATTGGGATAGAATTCAAGCTTTAGCGCAAAGAGCGAGGTGTTGAGGAGGAGCAACCTCTTTTAAGTTTGACTCTTTCTGACTCCTCTGCTTTTTAAAACAATAAAAAACTTTAGCGTAAAGAGTGGGGCGCTGAGAAGGGGACAGCCCCTTTCATATACGGAATAATTTCTGTTCGTTTTAAGTTTTAATGTCGCTCCTTAATTTCAGTTAAAAAAAATTGTTTTTATTATTTAATCCAGATCCAAGTTATCAAAATAAACCCCTGCAAATTTCAAGCAGAGGTAAAAAAAAAAAAAAAAAAAAAAAAGGTAAAGGATGCGGCACTAGACCCTTAAGGTCCAAACCGGCGGTGCTGATCTCCGTTTCAAGCAGAGAATTAACCTAAAAAAAAAGAATGAAAATCGTTATCTAACCCATTATTTAGAGGTTGATTTAAGTAGGGAGTCCTCCCAACTTTATCTGAGATACATTTGAAATATTTAAAGGCAATATGTTTATTGATCGTTAGATAATAGATAATTATTTGTAAATGGCGTAAAAGTGTTCAGAATAGTGAAAGGGGTTGCACCTGCAGCGATAGCGGCGCGCTCGCAAATTTTCTGACTTGCACTCTTTTTTGGCCTTGATTTGCACTCTTTTTTGACGTTGGCAGTCGGTAACCCTGACACTGAATAATCATAATTTTTGGAAAGCTGCCAACTTGAGAGATGGTAACTCTGACCTCTATTACCAGCTTGATTTGCTCTCTTGATTGGCCTCTTTCAACTATGGTGCCTGACTT
The DNA here is from genome assembly GCF_049724085.1 of Artemia sp. Qi Xiang Cuo. NCBI lineage: Eukaryota > Metazoa > Arthropoda > Branchiopoda > Anostraca > Artemiidae > Artemia > Artemia sp. Qi Xiang Cuo. The sequence continues at coordinate 19,216,743 of NC_142814.1, read as the reverse complement.
AAATCCAATGTGGCAACCTTAATGTTAACTGTTCGTATTTTTTTTTTTTTTTTTTTACATGCTTTTCGAACAGTTCGGGGTAACGAACTGAAAGCAAGGAGTGACTCGGCCAGGGTTCCCACTTTTAGGGAGATAACCCTATTTTAGGGAGAAATCACTTCATTTAGGGACACTTATTTTGAATCTAGGGACAAAGGGAAATATTGGCTTAAGTCAGGATTTTCAGGGAAAACCGGGGTAAAGTAAGGATTATAAGGGAAAGTTTTATTTTTTCATACAAAAGGCTGAAAAATTCTCAAAGATTGCGTATGCTCGGTTTTTCAAAAAAGCTTATGTAGCAATACTGGTTTACGTTGCTGTAATTGCCGAAATTTCAAAAAGCTAAACCCTTGAATATTATTTAGCTGGCCTAGTATTTATTTTGTTTTTAAGAAATGGCTTTTCTTAGCGTGAATTACCTACATAAGGGAGTATTGGTTAGGCTATTCTCGGTAGAGTAGAAGATGTTATATGTACATCATTATCTGAAGTAAAAAATAACAATTTGATGCTGCGCTATGTTTTTTTTTCATGTAGATTGTATGAAAATGTAAAGCAAAATATTCCTTCTTTCTATGGAGAAATCAGACCTAAAGATAGGGAATTTTAGGGAAAATTGATATAAAAATAGGGAAAATTGAAATCGAAAAGTGAAAACACTGGATTCGGCTCAAAAGTAACCGATACTCTAAAAAATAAACTTTTGGTATCAGTATTCAGTAGATACATCAAAAGAAACAACTTATTATGCTGATTGCAAATATATAATATTCATCAAGTTTAGTGCCTGAGAAAATTTGCCTGATTTTCGAAAAAGGGGGGAAACACCCCAAACTTCAAGGAATATTAGTGAAAATCAAACCATCAGATTCAGCATATCAGAGAACCCTACAGTGGAAGTTTCAAGCTCCTATTTAGAAAAATGTGGAATTTTGCAGTTTTTGCCAGAAAGAAGATAACGGATGCGTGTTTATTTTTTTTTTTTTTTATTTTTTTTTTCAGAGGTGATTGCAACGATATAGTGATCTAGAAGATTAGTAGAGGGTGCATTCGAACAGAAATTTAAATTTCTACTGCCCCTTTAAGTGACCAAAAATATTGGAGGGAAACTAGCCCCCCTCCCATCTCTCTTTTTCCCCAAAGTTTGCACTGGGGGGATTTGACAGAATTCCTATGTGACATTCTTTTTATTTGACTTATTTTCTCTTTGCCAACTAAGTTTTGCATGTAGAAATGTTCTGGAGAATTATCCGGAGGATATTTTTAGCGTTTTTGGATTACCGGGGGAAAATTTCCGTGGAATTGGGTATTTCTGGCATGATCGGGAAAATGACTAGAAATTAAAGTCTTTTTTTAAATTAAAATATGCTAAGGAAAATTCTTCAGGCTGAATCGTTCACAAGAAATTTTATGGTTGGGGAGGGGGATTTTCAGCAAAGGTGGAACTACCAGAGGGAATTTTACAGGGGAATGACCCGGAAGGAACTTTACAGAGGGTTGTGTTTTGCGTGGGAGGAACTTTCCACGGAGGAGATTTTCGTGAGGGGAAGGGATTTTTCATGAAGGGTGAGCCAGGATATAATGGTATTATTTGAAAAACGATCAGAAATTAAATTTAAAAAAACACAAATTTTTTCAGCTGAATGTAAGGAGCAACATCAAAACTCAAAATGAACAGAAATTATTCTGCATATAAGGGGAATTTCCCCTCAATACCTCGCTCCTGACTTTTGACTTTTTGTCCCAATTCTTAAAGAACGAATCCTGAAACACAGATGCTGTTTAATCAGAATAATAAGCTTTTTTTTTAAAATTCTAAAAAAAAGCTTTAGCTTAAAGAGTGAGGTACTGAGGGGGGACAACCCCCCTCATATACAGAATAATCTCCATTCGTTTTGAGTTTTAATGTTTCTCCTTATTTTTAGTGGAAAAAACTTTTTTTTATTTAATCAACTTCGAGTCTTCACTGAAAATATAAATTTTGTCGGCCAACAATGTATATCGGCCAAAGTAAAAATCATGTTTTACAACATGTTTACTCGAATAACATTGTTGCTAAGTAACTTGAGGTCGAAAAACTTGACATTTCTATGAAAGTCTCAAGTGTTCATAATATTACTTCAAGTGAATCTAATAGTTCACAATTCTCTTTCTATGCTAGAATAGATTTTTGGAAATCAATTATGCTTACATTTAAAATTTAGTCGTGATCATGACAATACATTAAATAAGGAAATAATGCTCAGTGTAAAGCAATTTTAGACAGTGAAGAGGTTAAGAGCGGAGAATGTAGATGAAAAGAGGTTTCAAAAGGTTTTTAGTGAAGAAGGTATAGAAAAGGAGTTGGAAAAATGTAATGAAATATGTTCAATAGTGAGGGAAGACTACGGAAAAGAAGATTACAAGAAGTCATTGTTTTTTTTGTGAGGAATGCTTAACTGAAAAAATGGAAAAAAAAAACTACAGCATTCTTTAATACTAAATAACAACCGATCCCCAAGGATGATCTATTGCTATTATATCCAAAACTCCGTAAAAAAAGCAAGACATTGTGGAAGATAAAGGAGATGAAAAGAGGAGAGTACTAGAGAATTAGTAAAGCTGTTCTTAAGTAAGGATAAGAAATTGTATTGTATTCTCAGGGAATGAAGAGAGAAGGTGACCAGATTAAGAAGACTTCTGCTCTTCAGCAGCTTCTTGGCCAGACTATTTACATCAAATTATATATATTTACATCATATGTATATGTATATATATATATATATATATATATATATATATATATATATATATATATATATATATATATATATATATATATATATATATATATATATATATATATATATATATATATATATATATATATATATATATATATATATATATATATATATATATATATATATATATATATATATATATATATATATATATATATATATATATATATATATATTATTTTCAAATAACTTTATTTTCAACAATCTTTCACAGAGCCTTAAAATGGAAATCGACTAGTAGTTTTCTCTCTATATATATATATATAGTTTTTTAAATTATTGGGTGTTTCCAAGAGCTTCCGCTCTAATATTTTACAATCGATACCTTTAAAAATTTGATTTATTAAAAGAATAAAACAAGTAATATGAGAAACTAATTGCTTCGATTTCCCTGCTAGAAAACCTCTTTTTATCTAAAATTCCAACATTTCGTATCTCGCCTGATGAGTTGTTTGCATGGAAATAATAGCGGTAAATAATTCTAAATTGGAAGTATTAAATTTTTTTACAAAAATATGTGTGTTATAGGGCTTTTATCTAATTATTTCAGAAGAATATTTTCTTTTTTTTTGCAAACAGAAAAAATCGAAAGAAAATTGAAGACCTATTCAAAAGTCAAAAACAAATTGAAATCAAAATGAACATTTAATTCTAACTGAAAACGAACACAAGTTTGCAAAAATGAAAAAAGGTCTACCACTCTCTAAAACCAAGAATGTCATTTTGTGCTTTAGGTTCGAAACACAAATCTTCGTCGTAATCGTCAGAGTCGTTCCTAGGGTCGGTGGTGCCCGGTGAAAAATTAGTTACAGCGCCCCCTTCCAACTGAAATATAACCAAAAAAGCCACATAAAAATGGAAAATTTGCTCGAAATGGGCAATCCCCCAGCTGCGGCAGACACCCCCTCCTCGACACCCCCCCCCCAGTTGCAGCACTCGAGGCAGGATAACCGGTTTCCCTCCTTGAAATGGCTATGATGACCGTGGCGTAAACACTTTGGTTATGCTAATTTTGTTTTCCCCCCTAAGAACGGTTCTGATGGTCGTGGCGCCTACGCTTTGGTTATGCCAATTTTGTTACAGCTTGGTTGGGACTTTTCCCAGACATCTCCACAACAGCTCTTTTGTGGGATTGGGGGAAAAAAATAAAAGAACAGTCTATTTTAACGGCCTATAGATAAGGTAAAAATAAGCGGCCTAAATAGAAATACTCCGTCGATCTCGTGCGGATGCCTTCTGTACTTTGTATCTTGGAGCTGTTTTTACACGATCAACACCCTTGGGCAATACAGAACAAACAAACACGCATCGGGATCTTTCTTTTGTCAAAAGAAATCTCTGCGGCGGAAAACTGTACCCGAGATTAAAGATAAATTATAAATAGTCTCCCCGTTGCCTTAGGCGTCACTGGTAATATTTCCATTCTTCCTGAATTTGATCCTCTGTACATCCCACAATATATCTATCAGCCTTATCTGATTCGCGCCTCTTCCTAAACACTGAGACCACTGATTTACCAACATTCAACTCAAGTTTCTTTCATAACAATTATTCCTATAATAAATTCAGTGTCTCCGGGAACTTCTGAACCGAATCCGAAACTTACTTACTACTTGTACTTGTAGCAGGACTCAAGCATCTCCACTTTCCCTGGCGTCCAGTAGCTTCGTCATTGTAATAAGCTAAGAGTCTCGGTCGTTTGCGAGTGACTCAATCAAATAGAGCCAGGACTTTTCCCATCTTCGTCCATACTTCTTGAAGCCACCAATTGGGTCTTGGTCAGCCTTGATGGAGACAAACCACGTTTTTTTTTCTCCCCCATGTCTCTTTTTCTATTTTGAAGGATGTTTATATCTAAGGGTTTTATTGACAAAAATGTGTTGAGGACTGCAAAGTTTATGGCCGAACCATCAGAGTCTTATCGATTTAATTATAGTGGCAAAATCTGTACGCTGATGGCAGATTTTGTTGAGTTCGTCATTGCTGATACGATCACGGGGCTTAATGTCAATGATTATTCTTAAACACAAATTGTCAACTACATCTAAGGCTAGAATTTTGGTTACTTTCATAGTTCACGTCTGAGATCCGTACAGAAAGACAAGCTAAACTAAGGCCTTGCATATCTTTTTTCTTGTCTCCAAACGAACGTTTTGTTGGTTCCATAGAGAGTGATTTAGTGATTTAGTCGATTTCCATTTTAAGGCTCTGTAAAAGATTGTCGAAAATAAAGTTATTTGAAAATAATATATATATATATATATATATATATATATATATATATATATATATATATATATATATATATATATATATATATATATATATATATATATATATATATATATATATATATATATATATATATATATATATATATATATATATATATATATATATATATATATATATATATATATATATATATATATATATATATATATATATATATATTAAGAATTAGTTCAAAGAATGTAATTTGTACATTTGAACGTCCTATATTATAGGATCAACTCTCATTTTTAAAGGGAGCTTTTAATGCGGTTTATAAAACATACAATTTTGACAGCAAAAAAATGAGGCATGGGGACACATTTGCAGTCCCTCCCTTTTTATAGCAATATGGTGCCAATATATAAGAGGTAATGTCTATTATTTGTGTTAGGTCAGATGAGTTACCAATTGATGAAATAAGAAAGTATTTGGGAGGTATCTAGTCCATACTTCTGAATTAACAGGCTTAAAGAATGTTTCACGTCGGATTGAAGTTTTGGAGAAAGATTAATTGATACATTTATTTTTTAGAAAATATTTAAGAGATATGAAGAGGCTTGGAAAGTTCTTGGCGGTGAATATAGAATATAGAAATTTTTTTTAGAATATTAGGAGTGAGGTTGTTTGTTAACTAGGTCTGATCATATCTTTGCTGCCGTTTATTTTTTATTGAAGAGTTTTTGCTTTTGTTACCAAGACTATTTGGTATTTAGTGTCAATAAATTCTATTCTGTGAATGGATATAGTGGTTAAAAATGAATATTTTGGGTTTATTACTTAAGGATAGTATATATCAAACGTTTTGACCGGATATTTAAAACTCTAAAGTGAATAATTCCTGAATTACAATTTAAATCAGAAATCACTAAACCTTGTAAGATAGGTCTTCACGTTAAAATAAATATCATACTACACTCCTATGAGGCTCAGGTTTTGGGATTTCGACCCCTCTGACCTACCGATGGCCTGTACCGTGTTAACATCTATTACAGTCTATGCCCACCTAAGGTCGAGAGAATTATAGTTTTATGCATAAAATATTTTTTCGAGAAATTTGAAAAATATTTGAAAATATTGCCCTATATTGGAGGCTAAACAGGGTTCAGTATCATATGGTAGAGGTAGTGGGCCAGAGTGGTACTGAGCCCCTCCTACCTTTGCTCTCTAATAAAAGAAACCTCAGTAATTTACATCTTTTGCAATCATGTTCCTATAAAGGACTGAATCGTTTCAATTCTCACGCCAGTGGCCCACTTTTCTCACGCCAATATTTCCCCGGGCTCAGGGATGGAGTAGAGAAGAAAACCCTCTGGTATTACTGAACGGCCCTCTTATATTCAACAAGTTAACCCAGACCTCTGGCTTGTGTTCTCCCAAATAGATCTTTACTCGCGAAATATATCTCAATAGTATAGAGGGGACTTCTTATATTACATCAAAACGGAAAAACTTGAATCAAATCTCCTTGGAGATCTCTAAGGGCAGCCGACTCCCCCCTCCTCCCGCGGAGAGACCTGGAGTTCTGACCAGTAGTAACTGATGCAAACCAATGGTCCTGTGAATTGAGCTACAAAAAAACTACCCTTGTCATTTCAAGCTAATTTTGTTTCCTGTATGAGTCACCACTAGCCTGCGTTTTTCAGAGGCTAGCTAATTAGCAGATAAACGAAAATATTAACAGGACCAAAAGATATTTAATTACTAGCTAGGGCTAGGGGTGGAGCCACGAAATTAAAGAAAGAATGATACTGAGAATACGAAAAGAACAATTATCTGACAATTAGGACAAAGGGCCCCGATACCCTACAAGTATTTTCACTTGCCTCAAAATTAAACATAAACCCACGCTGTGCAAACTAGACTTTTGCCCTGGTACTAAATAAAATAAGTTCATAAATTACTGACACAACAGTAATACAGCAACAATACAGTGATAATGCAGCAACAATATTTTAAAAAGAAGTTCTAATCTCAAGCCTTTTAAAGCCCCCTTTTCCGTTCCCGGGAAACATTTAAAAACGTTTGAAAATAGGAAATGAGAAATACACCCACTTAAAACCTACAAAACAAATCCCCAAGGAATCCTTGCTCCTCCCCGGGAAAATTTACTGGTGGTGCTCTTGGTATGGTCACTAAGAACGTGCCAGATAAGTAAGCTTGATACTCAAATTATTATTATTATTTATTTTTTGCCTGTCGAAAAAAGGTACAAAAGACGGAGTATCACTAAAAAAGTAAAAACACATCGAACAAATTACAAAGACGAGAAACAAAAACTCAATTATACACTACACTGCATGTACGTCACATATTTTACTTTTTAAACTTCCAAGTACTGAACAAACAAAGGCAATATGAGCATCGTTGCATCAAGCCGTAACTGGCAAAATAAACCAAATAATCATAAGTGAATTAAAAATATACAGTAGATAATCATATCAGCTAGTCAAAATATGATAAGAGACGGTAAAACAATTAAACGACACTTTCGTCCGCTGGTGATGAATTCAGATCACTCTCAACAAATGGTTCATTTACTCCGATATGCACAAATATCAGAAACAAGGAAATTATTCATTCACATATTTTTTTTTACTTCATTACATAAAACAAAACGCTTAAAAGAATTGTACTGCTTCTTTAGCTCTGAGTTAAGTGAGCTACTCCATGTAATCAAACAGTTCGTGGTAACGAACTGTAAGTAAGGAGCGACCCGGCTCAATGGTAACCGAAACTCTAGAAAACGGGTTTTTGATACCAATAGATACATCAAAAGAATCAGATTTCAATGCTGATATTAAATATATAACTTTCCTCAAGTTTAGTGCTGTTCATCAACAGTTACGCGCCTGAGAAAATTTGGTAGATTTTCAAAAATAGGGGGGAAGACCCCCTAAAAGCTATAGAGCCTTAATGAAAATTCCACCATCATATTGAAAGTCTCAGAAAACTTTATTATAGAGGTCTCAGACTCCTATCTAAAAAAATGTGGAATTTTACATCACGGATGCGTGTTTATTTTTATTTTTTTTTGTTTTTTTTTCCCCAGGGGTGATCGTATCGACCCAGTGGTCCTACAATATCGTGGGAGGGCTCATTGGAACTGAAATTAAAAGTTCTAGTGCCCTTTTTAAGTGACCAAAAAAAATGGAGGGCAACTAGGCCCCCTCCCACGCTCATTTTTTTCCCAAAGTCATCCGATCAAAATTTTGAGATAGCCATTTTGTTCAGCATGGTCGAAACTATGATAAATATGTCTTTTAGGATGACTTAATCCCCCGAAGTCCCTGGGGGGAGGGCTAAAAGTTATGAACTTTACCCAATGTTAACATATAGTATTGGTTATTGGGAAGTATACAGACTTTTTCAGGTGGGTTATTTTCTGGTAGTGAGGGGTAGGGGATGGGTCTGGATTTATGTTGGAGGATCTGTCCATGAAGGAAGTTTTCATGGGGGAAGGGAAATCGCCATGAAGGGGGCGCCGGACTTGCCAGCATTATTTAGTGGTTATTGGGAAGTATACAGACATTTTCAAGAAGGATTTTTTTCTGGAGGATGGGGCTGGAGGCGGGGGTTACTCGGGAAAATCTGTCCGTGGAGGTAGTTTCTTTGGCGGAGGGGACATTTCTATGAAGGGGGCGCCGGATTTCCAAGCATTATTTAAAAAACGATCAGAAATTAAATTTAAAAAAAACAAGTTTTTTTCAACTGAAAATAAGAAGCAACATTAGAACTTAAAACGAACAGAAATTATAACGTACATTAGGGGTTTCTCCCGCAATTCAATACCCCACTCCTTAAACTACAGTTTTTTTTTAGTTTTTTCAAAAGAGCTATCCATTCTAACTAAACGACCTTTTTGATTCAGGGGTTAGTGAATTAAATTTGTTTTTAACTTTTAACGTAAAGAGCAAGGTATTGACTTAGGGGAGAACCCCCTCATATACGTAATAACATATACGTAATAAAAAAAACAATAAAAAAACAAACGATACGGCTCAATAGTGATCGAAACTTTTAAAAACGGAATTTTGATGTCAATAAATGTATCAAAAGAATGGGTTTATAATGCTGATTCTAAATATATAAATTTTATTAAGTTTAGTATTACTCATCAAAGGCTACGAGCCTGAGAAAATTTACCTGACTTTTTAAAGGGGGGGAAACATCCCCTACAAGTGAAATAATTTTAATGAAAATCACACCGTCAGATTCAGCGTATCAGAAATCCTATTGCATAGGTTTCAAGCTCATATCTGCAAAAATCTGCAATTTCGCATTTTTTGCTAGAAGAAAAATATACGAATATAGAAGTTAGTTACGTAAGTTAATTTGTTAATTACGCCATAACCAAATTTAGAGACATCCATTTAGCAAAAGAAAAGTAACATTTTTATGCAAATTTTGTTTACTTATTCAATGACGGTGAGCCAAAATAAAAGTTGCATTAACTAAAAAACGATCAGAAATTAAAAAAAAAAAAAATTTTTAAACTGAAAGTAAGGAGCGACATTAAAACTTAAAACGAACAGAAATTATTCCGTATATGAAAGGGGCTGTCCCTCCTCAACGCCTTGCTCTTTACGCTAAAGTTTTTTATTGTTTAAAAAATAGAGTTGTGAGAAAGAGTAAAACTTCAGCGTAAAGAGCAAGGCGTTGAGGAGGGGACAGCCCCTTTCATATACGGAATAATTTCTGTTCGTTTTAAGTTTTAATGTCGCTCCTTACTTTCAGTTTAAAAACCTTGTTTTTTTTATTTAATTCTGAAGTTAAGAGAGGACAATATTGGAAACGAGGAGTACTAATTAATTGAGTTACGTCAGAACAACTCTCCTCATCCGGGCACACTGGCTGCAATTAAAACATGTATTATAAGCCGTGTATAAAGATGTGAAGAGGAACTAAAATCGGAGTTTTTTTAAATACAAAAAACTTTATTATTTGAATGAAATACTCAGAAGGAAGTGGAAGTAAGATATATAGGTATTTATTATCTTATGGTAGCTAAACTATATATCATTTGTTTATATATTTTTAATAATGAAATGACACTTCCTATGTCTTTTCCTAGTGTTACAATTTGTTCTTTGTCGGGTAATACCAGCAAAAGGACTGGGATTGGGAGAAAATGTTTAAGGAGGGAGAAATATTTAAAGAAAATGCTGAGGAGAATTCCTCATTTCTATCTAATACATGGAAAAGCTAAATATGATTTATTTCATTTTTGGTGTTTTATAATGACGGTGTTTCCTATTTTTTTTATAACATTTTTTTTTCATTTTTCAATGTCAGAGTTAAGGGAGAAAGTCTTCAACTCAAACGGTCACACCAGGGGATTTTCAGTCTAGTATGAAATGGAAGAAAGGGTAGAAATTCTATCAAGAAATTCTATTCTTTGGGTTATTTTGAATATATGGAAAACTAAAGGGCAGGAACTTAGTTAGAAAAGCCTATATCCTCACTATTGTTTCCCAATTGCTGTCTTTTATTTCTGTGTATTTGTGTATCTTTGTAGAGGAAATGTAGGGGAATAATGGTAGTAGGGGAATAATGATTTTAAAGACACACATAACGAGATTTTAAACGCATTCCCTGGTTCCTCGACACCCCTGTTTTCATGGGAGCCAGCAGGTGTTACGTAAATATCTACATTTTAGGGAAACACAACACCCAGTGTTTCCACAACGCCCAGAATTCTGCAACATCTGAAGATTCCCGTGACGCCATGGAAGACACACTCCTGTTTCCAAGCGGGCAGCCGGTGTTACTTCAATGCTTACATTTTTGGGAAGACACACCCTCGCATTTTAAATTATCAGGTGTTAGTTAACTCATAGGGGAAAACCAAGAGATGCAGGTGTTAGGGAATGTATACATTCGGTTGCTTTGTAATAAAGAATGACGCATTCTTGCGTGACTCAACATATGTTATCACAGGGAATTTTAACCTACGTAATTGGAGTTGAGCCTCATGCTTGACTTAGTGAATTTATCGGAAATAACTCAATGGCAGCACACACATGGGTCTTGTGTAATGAAAGCGTACGTGTTAATAATGACAGCGCCTACGTCTTACGTCTTACGTAATGACAGCACCAGACAGCGGAATTTTTGTAAAGACATTTCAAGGATTTTTTTCTAAGACAATTTTTTTCTTCCAGGCGTTTCAAGATTTTTTTTTCTTCAAATAAGTTTTTTTGTACTTTCTGCGCTTTTTTTCTATGGCATTTTTCTTCAAGACGTTTTGTAAGACACTTTCTTCAAGATATTTTTCTTCAAGACGTTTCGAGACGTGTTTTCTAAGACATTTTTTCTTCATGACATTTCAAGACATTTTTCTAAGACACTTCAAAACGTTTCTTAAGACAATGTTTGTTCAAAACGTTTCAAGAGGTTTTTCTAAGACATGTTTTTTCTTCAAAGAAGTTTCAAGACTTTATTTTTCTTTCAATGCATTTTTTTCTTTCATGGCCTTTTTTTCAAGGTATTTTTTTTTACTTCTTACGTAATGAGAAATGTTTATGGATGATGCATTCCCACGCGAACCGTTTCTTTAGAGTGCATGAGGGAATCCCCCGCTTTTAATTGAGGAGGACACATACGTAGGGTGTTACATAATACTTTTGAGACTTCATTTTTCTTTCAGTGCATTTTTTTCTCAAATGGCTATTATGTTCTAATGATTTTTGTCTTCATTAGGACTTAGAAGACCAATTTCCATCCGATTAAACTATGCCTTAATCAACTCATATGACGCCCTTTCCAATATTCTGTTCTAGCTAATACATTCTAGAAATAGCCTATTGCATGCGAGGAGAATCCCCTTTTTCATGCATTCTAGAATGATGATACCGTTTTTCATACGGGTACAATAATTGACACGCAGTGGTGGAAAATTGACTACTACAAAGGAGTTATCACCTTATCATTTACTAATAAAGGCGAGAGGGGAGTACAAGATGCTTAAACTGTGTAAAAGATTTGGGATTGAAGATTCGTCCTAAACAATAAATCTAAAAAAACAGACCTTTGTCAACAAAATTTCTATTAATTGAAACAGATCTACAACATTATTAAAACACTGGCAAAGCGGAAAAACGTTATTAAAACACAGGAAAAAACGGGGAAAAGCTTATAAAGAGTAAAATATAAGCAAAAATAAACATGTATTAAAGATAAATACATCCTAGCAATCATTTCCAGAGGGGCAGGGTTGATATTAGAGGCAAATTTTGGTCATAATGAGGTATTTCTGAGAGCAATTAACGATAATACCCCGTTTCCTTTTATTTAAGCCTATTAATATTCACCCACCATTACAATATGCGCATTTGAATAACATTTTCTCATCACCCCCTAGACATTTTTCAGACATTCCTTGCTAAAAATTACACATTCAGTCTGGTGATTCAAGTTTTCGCAAGCCAAGCCTTTCATCATGCTCCTCAAAACAACCCCACATCACAATGGCATTACATACCTGATCCCTGTCATTCACGTGGCACCCCCCCCCCCTCATCACCCTTAGGACATTTTCTACCTTTTCCCACCGTAAATAAGCTTCTGAATCTAAATTAAACTGCTAGAACCTGATACACCAAGCAATTCAGTGCCACACTATTACTGCACTGAGGCAACCTCTGAAATCATATCATTACCTCCAACACATTTTCAGACATTTCTTGTTAAAAATTATGCTTCAACCCATTGATAAAAGTATTTTTTTCTCACGAGCCAAACCTTTCATGATGATCCTCAAACACATGATACCACCATAACATTACGCGCCTGCTCCCCTGCCATTCACTTGGCACCCCCCTCATCACCGCTAGGACATTTTCAACCTTTTTCCTCCAAAAATGAGCTTATGAATCTAATTTAAACTTTATCATGTATTCACGTCTTCTTGGAATATTTCATACTCAATTTTTAAATCATGATGTAGAAGTATATCCTTCAGTTTACAAATGTTACTGATCGAAAACGTATAATAAACTAGTTATTGTCGATGAAGAGCCATAGATTACCGCTGAGGCACCCATATACAAATATTGGAATCGGCTGCACTTGGAGTGGAATTGGCTGAATATGAATTATAGAATTGAGGGTCAAACCGGGGGAAGGGCGTAACTGACACATCCGGAGCCAGATCTGGAGCTGGGGTCGGAGGGGGCATAGGTGGTTCTGGAGTCGATTGTACCGGAATGAAAGCCGGCAGAATTGAAGGGGAAACTGCTGTAACTGGGGGGGCAGAAGCGGGGTTATCACCTCACTACTTAAAACTGTGGGGGTTTTGAGGAGCATCATGAAAGGCTTGGCTTGCGAACACTTGAATCACCGGATTGAATGTCTAATTTTCAACAAAAAATGTCTGAAAAATGGCTTGGGGTGATGAGAAAATATTATTCAAATGTCCTTATGAATCTAATTTAAACACTGCTTGTTTTATTATTTGAACGGCGGGACTCAACATTTCATTTCTAGAACAGGACACTCCAAGCAATTCACGCCCCAGTGCCACAGTTCTACTGCTCTAAGGCTTCCTCTGACATCCCATCATCACCTCCAAGGCATTTTCAGACATTTTTGTTAAAATTTATGCTTCAATCCGGTAACTCAAGTTTTCGCAACCCAAGCCTTTCATGATGCTCCAAAAAACAAACCCACACCACCACGGCATTACACGCCTGCCCCCTACCATCCACGCGGCACACCCCTCATCACCGCTAGGGCATTTTCAACCCTTACCCCCTGAAAATAAGCTTGTGAATCTAAATTAAACACTGTTTTTTTGTTGTTTTTTTAACAGCGAGACTCGATGTTTCAATGCTAGAGGATGATATTCAAAGCAATCCACGCCACAGCTCCACACTATTACTGCTCTGCAGTAACCTCTGACACCGTCTCATCACCCCCAAGAAATTTTCAGACATTTCTTGTTAAAACTAACGCATTCAATCCGGCGATTCAAGCTTTCGCAATCCAAGCCTATCACGATTCTCCTCAAAACACATCACACCACCACGGCCTTGCGCGCATGCCCCTATTTCATCCACTCGGCATCCCTCTCGTCACTCCCTAGGACATTTTCAGCCTTTCCCAGCGAAAATAAGCTTGTAAATCTAAGTTAAACACTGTTTTTCTATTTGAACAGTTGGACTCGGCATTTTATTGCTAGAGCGTGATACTCCAAGCAATTCACACCACATTGTCACACTATTGCAGGTTTATGGCACTCTCTGACATAGCTTCATCACCCCCAAGACATTTTTCAGACATTTCTTGTTAAAATGTATTCTTCAACTCTTTGATTCGAGTTTTTTTCAAGAGCCAATCCTTTCATGTTGCTCCACAAACCACCTTCACCCACCACACCACCACGACATTATGATTGACCCCCCTCTCTAACACCATTTACCACCACCTTATTATTCCTAAGACATTTCAAGATATTTCCTAATTGAAAATAACGGATTAACTCCATTGGTTCATGTTTTCGCCACCCAACTCTCCCTGATACACCGCGTCAATTTCCAAACTATGCAACACTGTTACTCCCTCTCTGGCACCATCTACCAGCCTACCAAAATTCCTAATACATTTCAAGATATGTTTAATAGAGTAATAGCCCCACTTCTGCCCCGCCCCCGGTTTCAACGCTTTCACCTCAAATTCTGCTGGCTTCCACCCCAGTACAACTGACTCCAGCACCATCTATACCCACTCCGACCCCAACTCCAATTCTGGCTCCTGTTGCGTCAGTTCCGAACCCCTTACCTCCGCTTTGACCCTAGATTCCACAATTCATATTCAGCCAACTCCACTCCAAGTTAAGCCAATTCCAAGATTTTGAGTATGGCTGCCTCAGTGGTTATCTATGGCTCCTCATCGACAATAACTAATTTATTACACTTTTTCGATCAGCATCATTTGTAAATTGGAAGGACAAACATCTACATCATATTTTAAAAAGTGAGAATGAAATATTCCAAGAAGAATTATATTCATGGTAAAGTTGTAGTAGTATTGAATGCTGAGAAAGAGAAATGTTTGAATTATGAAACAAGTATTACTGACGATCTAATTGGATATGTATGTGTGCTCTTTCATGACACTAAGGAGTTAAAATCCTTTGGAATACCGAAAAAGTTCATCACTACTGAAGGTGGATATACTAGAATGAAATTTACAGAGATGTTAAGAGAATGCTCAAAGAAAATGCTAGTCTATAACTTTTAGTTGAAAACAAAGGTCAACTTTTTGCTCGTAGTGAGGGTAACACATTACCCGTTGATAGATCATATCACCATCTTTCTGGTATTAGCATTAAAAAAAGACAAGAAGAAGACATGCAAACCCCTGTAACAATATCATAAGGCATATCATATCCAGATGCCGAAACTGTGACCTATGCGAAAATAATGTCATAACAGACAATTAAACCACAAGTAAAATAAATAGAGCACTAGCAAACATTATCAGCTTAGAGATTAAAGATTATTTGATGAAAAACAAACCCCATGCAAACGTCACTAGCACCATCATGGAATAGGTGAAGGTGAAGTATTTTGAGAAAGCATTTGCACATAATAAAGTTAGCGTAGCATTGAATACCGAGAAAGAGAAATCTTTGAACTATAAACAAGTACTAATAAGGGTCTTATTGGAAACGAATGCATTCATTGTTATGACAGTGAGGGGTTAAATTCCACTGGAGTACCCAATAATTTCCACCATCAAAAAGGTGGTTATGCAAGAGTAACGTTTCCCGAGATGGCAGTATTCAAAGAAAATGCAGCCTTAAAACTTTTAATTGACGATGAAGGCTAACTTCTTGCTACCGTTGCTGGTAACACATTGCCCGTTAATAGAACCTATCAACATCTTTCTGGCATTACCATTCCAAAGAAGACAAGAAGCAGAAGACAGGCCTACTTTTCAATCAATATCATAACTCATATCCTATCCAAGTGTCAAAACTGCAATCTGTGTAAAAATAATGCCGTAATAGATAATGAAACCACAAGTAAAATAGAGTATTGAAACACACACAAGTATTGAAAGACAATATCACTAAGGAATATAAAGATGAATTGAAGAAAAAAAAGCACTTGCAACGTTACTACTACCATCATGGGTTTACCAACAGATTCAGTCCATGAACCCGATATTATCATCAATGAAACGTATGACGAGGTTGTTACAAGTTGTGTATACCCTCAAAATGTAAATATATGATTTTTCAAGAGAAACCACGATGAAGTATTTTATGGGAGGATTTAAGGCCTTCATATCAATGATGATGAATTCAGAACGCAATTATTTCAATAAAAATATTTTACTGCATTGCTTTGTCATGTTTACATTATTTTTAGGGTACGTCATGAACTCCGAGGGAAACTCATAATTGTGACTTTTTTTATTCTATGAAAAAATTAAGAAGAGAACTTTCTCTTATCTTCTACGGAAAAACTCAGAACAGGACTTAAATTTTTTTTCCTTCTTGAGAAAATTCATAATTAATCTGGCACTTTTTTCTATTGTTTGGAAAAATCCGGAATCGAAGTGTAGCTTTTTCTCTTCCTTGAGAAAATTCAAAATTAAAGTGGAACTTTTCCTTGTCACCTACGGAAAAATTCAGAATCTAAGTATTACCTTTTCTCTTCTCTGGATAAATCGAGAATTAAAGTATAACTTTTTTCTCTTCTATGGAAAATCCAGAACAGAACTTGAAGTTTTTTCTCTTCTTAGAGAAAATTCAGAATCAAAGTGTAACTCATTCTCATTTTTGAAAAAATTCAGAACTTAAGTGGAATTGTTTTCTTCTTTGGGGAAACTCAGAACTGAAGGGTAATTTTCTTTCTCTTCTCTGGAAAAAAATCATAGTCGAAGTTCAAAGCAAGAGACACATGACTATGAATTACAAACCAACTGTTACCATCCATTCCACTATAATTATAGGTGCCAAGATAAGTGGACCGGTTAAGTTATATTAAGTTAACTACGTTTAAGTTAGGTTCATTTAGGTTAGGTTAGCATGCACTGCTCATAAATGAACCTATCTTAAACGTAATTTAACCTAACCTGTCCACTTATGTTGGCATCTGTAATTATAGTGGAATGGATGGTAACAGTTGGGTTGTAATTTGTAGTCACGTGTTTCTGGCTTTGAAAAAAGAGTCCAAGGAGGAGCTAAATGTTGGTTGTAGGTACCGGATGGTAGGTTAGATGGTCCCATATATACATGTCATAATGGAGTGACCTTGCACGATTTGTTTTGGTTCTGTGGGAGCTTTTTAATCAAGCAAAAACAGGTTTTGAATGTCAATGACACTTGATTGGATGCTAAACTTCGATTTTGAATTTTTCGGGAGAAGATAAAAAAGTTAAATCTCAGTTCAGAGTTTTCCCAAAGAAGAAAAAAGTTCCTCTTAAGCTTGGAATTTTCTATAAGAAAATAGAAAAACGTTCAAGTTCTCTTCGGAATTTTTCCATAAAATAGAAAATATAAATGTTCAATTTTGAATTTTTTCCAAAAGAAGAGAAAAAATGTCAAACTTTAATTCTGAATCTTTTGTGGAGAAAAGAAAGAAAGTTACACTTTAGTTTTGTGTTTCCCCAAAGAAGAAAAAAGTTTCACTTAAGCTCTAATTTTGCTCAAAGATGAGAAAGATTTACACTTCGATTTTAGATTGTCTCAAAGACGAAAACAGTACAACTTCAGCTCTGTATTTTCCATAGAAAAGAAAAAATGTTATACTTATATTCTGGATTTTTTCCAGAGAAGAAAAATAGTTATGCTTCGATTCTGAATTTTTACAAAGAAAAAAGTTCCACTTTAATTCTGAAGTTTCTCAAGGAAGAGAAAAACGTTACACTTCAGTTCCGAATTTTTCCAAGGAATACAAAAAAGTTCCTGATCAATTCTGAATTTTCTCAACGAAGAGAAAGAAGCCCCACTTCAGTTATGGATTTTTTTCCAGAGAAGCGAAAAAGGTTAATTTTTTATTCTGAATTCTTCGGTAAAAATGAGGGAATTTACACCTCGGTTCTGAGTTTCTCCAAAGAAGAAAAAGTTCCACAAAAATTCTGAATTTTATCAAAGATGAGAAAGAGTTACACTTCGATTATGAATTTCTGAAATGCCGAGTCCCGCTGCTCAAATAAAAAGAAAGTGTTTAATTTATTTTCAGAAAATTATATTTTGGTTGGAAAAGGTTGAAAATGTCCTAGGGGTGATGGAGGGTGATGCCGTGTGGATAGAAGAGGGCAGGTGTGTAAAGCCATGGTGGTGTGGGAGGGGGTGTTTTGAGGAGGATCATGAAAGGCTTGGCTTGTGAAAACTTGAATCACCACATTGAATGTGCAATATTCAACAAGAAATGTCCGAAAAATGTCTTGGGATGATGAGAAAATATTATTCAAATGCGCATATTGTCATGGTGGGTGAAGATTCATAGGCTTAGCTCAAAGAAAACGTGGTATTTTCGTTAATAGCTCTCAGAAATATATCAATATGACCTAAATTTCCCTGTAATATCAACCCTGCCCCTCCAGAAATGATTGCTAGGATGTATTTTTCTAATACATGGTTCTTTTTGCTTATATTTTATTCTTTATAAGTTTTTTTCACGTTTTTTTTTGTCGTGTTTCTTAACTGCTTTTTCTGAGCTTTAGTAATGTTTTGAATTTGTTTGAAATAATAGAAATTTTATTTACAAAGGTCAGTGTTTTTAATATATATTGTTTAGGAAAAATCTTCAATACCTAATCGTTTACACAGCATTAGCCTCTTTTAGTCCCATATGGCCTTTATTTCTAAATGATCAGGTGATAACTCATTTCTAGTAATCGATTTTCCATCGATTGCGCGTCGATTATTGTACCCGTAGGAGAAAGCTATCATCATTTTAGAATGTACGAAAAAGGGGAATTCGCCTCGCATCCAATAGGCTATTTCTCGAATTTATTAGCCAGTACAAATTTTGGAAAGGGTTTCATGGACAAGTTGATTAAGGTACAGTTCTGTTGGATGGAAATTGGTCTTTCAATTCCTAATGAAGACGTAAATCATTAGAATATAATGATCCTTTTAGAAAAAACGCACTGAAAGAAAAATAAAGCCTTTAAAGTATAATGTGACTCCCTACGTATGTGTCCTCCTCAATTAAAAGCTGAGGATTCCCACATGGATTCTGAAGAAACTGTGCGTATGGGAAAGCATTATCCATAAACATACCTCATTACGTAAAAACCAAAGAAAAAAATACGCCTTGAAAAAAATACCTTTAAAGAAAAAAAACGGATTGAAAGAAAAATAACGGCTTGAAGCGTATTGAAGAAAAAAAATGCCTTAGATAAAATATCTTGAAACGTCTTGAAGAAAAATTTTCTTAAGAAATGTCTTGAAGTGTCTTAGAAAAACGTCTTGAAACGTCTTGAAGAATAAAAATCTTTTAGAAAAAAACTGATAACCCCCGTTGAGTGACGCAAGATTGCATCATACTCTATTACAGAGCAACCAAATGTAAACATTCCCTAACACCTACATCTCTTAGTCTCCCCCTATGAGTTAACTAACACCAGACCATTTAAAATGCGAGGGGTGGTCTTCCCAAAAATGTAAACATTGAAGTAACACCTGCTGCCCGCTAGGAAACAGGGATGTGTCTTCCATGGCTTCACAGGAATCCCTGGGTGTTGCAGAATCCAGGGAGTTGTGGAAATCCTGGATGTTTTGTCTCCCGAAAATGTAAATATTGACGTAAAACCTATTGGCTTCTATGGAAACAGGGATGTCGTGGAAACAGGGCATGCGTTTAAAATCTTGTTTCGTGTGCGTTTAAAACATGGATGAGTTTAAAACTACGGGCAGGGATGTCTTTAAAACAGGAGTGCCTTTAAAATATTGCTGCATGTGCCTTTAGAATAATTATCCCCATGCTACTGCTAATTTTATGCTGCAGATAGCTCTAACAAGATTTTTAAGCAGGTTCCAAGTGGCGGGGTCTCTTGGAAACTTCATCGTGCTTTTTTCTTGGCTATAACATCCATGAATAGTACATAAGGAAATGTTCTTAGTTCTTATGACTTTAAATGTGGATTCTTGAGGGAAGGCAGGGTAGGTGTTTCAATGACGATTTGCTCTCAGTTTTTTTCTGTTCGTAATAATATTACTATGTTATCTTACCGTAACGGCTTTAGAAAGTAATGATAAGTAGGATACCTTGTAATGCTTCACACTAAATCTCTTACTTTAAGCCCTAGCTTTGAATTTCGAAGGGAGATTTGGCAAAAAGTATTACAGAGGATCCTACTATGATCCTATCGGTGCCCTCTCTGTATGGATGTGCTATCATGCTCTCCAATCTACTGTATTGATCTTCCTGATCACCGGAATTAACAATCGATTGTCCCCGACTTGACTCCTTGAAATTTCTTGGGTATCCGAATTTGCAACCTGATGCCCCGATTTTTAGATTAAAAATGTACCGCTCCAGGTAGCAAAGAACTACCATTATTACTAATAATAACTTAGTCTGACACCGAGCCACCTGATGCCAACATGGCTAGACAGGCTCTTCCTTTGAAATGATTTTCCGAAGAACTGATTTTAATTTTACCGATTTCTATCTTCCTAGTGCAACAGTTTTAGCAAGTAATGATCCCCTCTGGCACCCCGCATACATGGATTCACTGGCATGTCATCTTCAGTACATGATTGATTTTTTTTTTTAGCACTGAAAATAACAATTTGCACCCATATTTTTAGATATCTTTCAATTTCTTGGATGCCGAGTTTCACAAGCTTCTATTCCGACTTTAGATACAAGGAGACACGATCGAGGCACCGAAAAACCGGCTTTAATTTTACCATAATTAAAATTCAACATGATCTACTTACAAATGTTGTTTGATTTAGCAACAGTCTAAAGACAGGACTGTCGACACAATAGACAACTACATGATTATATGCAGATTTTTGTCAGTAGTAGGTCTACAGAGAATCAAAAATATAGCGGCTGGTTTCTTGGCAGATTTTAAATATCCATTGCTTGGAGGCTAAGTAAAGTATTGCAAATCAAAACATAGTCTCTAAGGTATAATTTTGAATTTGAACAGAAATCCCACGTTTCTAGTTTTGACTAAATCTGATGTTCAAAAATCTACGGTCTAATTCTAAATTTAAACCAAAATCTGACGTTTTTAATTTTGACAAAATCCGATGTTTCAAAACCTACGGTCTAATTTCGAATCCAAAATCGGACGTTCCTAATCTTGACAAAATTCGATGTTTCAAAATCTACTGTCTATTTTTAAATTTAAACCAATACCCGACGTTTCTCTGTCAACAAAATGTAGGAAAGGCATTTTCCTTGTCGATGACAAAACTCACCAGATGCAAGCAAAATGCTTGTGCTTTCAATCTGAATGAATTAATCAAGCTCTCTCTCATCCAGACAGGTCTCTCAAATTAATAATATAAGCTTATATTAGTGTCACAAGTACTCGTCACATCAACTATATTGTTTAATAAACACAATGGTCATTAAAAAAATTAAAGCCTATTAGTATTAAATGAAATACTCGGTTGAAGTTGTTCTAATTTATTCATATTTTATTCTTACTATTTTGTGTTTTAAGTTGTTTTGTAAATTGTTCTTTTTCTTTGACTTCTTTTAAATATGCAAACTTGGGAAAAGTTCAATTTAGAACTTGTGAATATTGCATCGTAATATTTTGCAGTTATAAAATGTCTTGGGGAATTAAGCTCTTCAGGGCGTAACTACGAGCATGGCTTAAAATTTCAAGAACTACACGCAAGGGTTGTACAGTCCCCATCTGTCCAACTGGACTTTTACAAAGAATAAAAAGCCGCAGATGCCTTTAGAAACTGTAAAACGTCACTCTGAAAAACCTAGTGTATATAACCATCAACATAGAAACAAGTGACGATCATAGAAACGATGAAGCTGCAATGAGCCTTCCGTGCGTGGCCCATCACCCGCTTCCTCCATGGATAATCCCCCTCCATGGGTATGGCTACCACTTACCGTCTATGCTCCTTTTAAGACCAAATTTGAAATACAATACTCAATAGAATGTATGCAAATGCACTATCCTGTACCAATTCGCTTTCATTCGTAACATACCTTCGCCCTCTGGCCAACCTCTTATCAACCCAGACTGCAGGTTTGGCGAGATCATTTATAAGACCCTCAACAAAATGCTGTTCACATCTACAAGTCCAGTCATCAAACCTCTTATTTGGATTCAAAGTTTGATCCAGTCTGGCAGGGCGTAAGATCCAGATCTATGGACAACAACCTGTGCTTAGGATTGTTTTAATCCTTTTAGAACGTACGTGGGACTGGAGACCTAGTAATAAATTCGAGACCCACTCGAGGACTGGGAACCCTCAAGGTCTTCATAGCCTAGTCAATAACAGTGCATTTGTATAGGATTCTGACTAATGGGTACTTTTTCTTGGATTGGTATGTTTTTATGGGCATCTTCGGGCTGAAAAACCTCTTCCTAGCTAATTTATCTATTATGGGTTGCCTCCCTGTAGTAGCATAATATTTGTAGGTATGAATATATAATGAGTCGGTGGTAATAGGCTTCAGACTGGCTGTGCAGGATTTCGACTCTTGTTGATAGAAGAGCATCGTCAAGTGCTGAAAACCATGTTGTGACCAAGATGGGCCCAGGATTGCACAAAGCCTCCATTCATACTGGAAGTCCCAGGGACTTCTCGCTCTCCGGTTCTAAGCCGGCTCAAGCGCTTCGGTGTAGACTTGAGACGATATATGATCCCCGTCCTGCACTGGTATCCAGGATCATTGCTTTTCCTGAGGCGAAAATAATTTCAATGATTTAAAGAATATGAAAATTGGAATTTGGAATATTACGACGTTAAAAAATGACTATCGTATCGACATTTTGACTGACGAATTCAGACGATTCGAACTGGATTTATTAGGAGTTTCAGAAACTCATATCTCAGGGATAGGAAGCATCAAATTAGGTGATATACAATTTGTTTACTCAGGCAGGAAGGATGGGGTACATAGACAGGGAGTAGGGCTCATGATGAATAAGAAAGCTGCTACGTCTTGTTTAGGCTGGGAAGGCATTAATAATAGAACACTAATTGCTCATTTTATGACTAGAAAGTTCAGGGGTATCAGTTATAGTAGTATACGCCCCTGTAGAACCGACTGACGGAGATACTAGTGACTCAGATGAATTTTACTTACAGTTACAGGAGCAAATAGACAAGATCCCGGGTAGAAATATGATATTATTACTGGGAGATTTTAACGCCAAGGTTGGTAGAAATAGGGATAGATGGTATCCCAGCCTAGGTAAATTTGGTGTACTAAAAGAAAACAGTAATGGATACAGACTTTTGCAGTTTTGTAGGTATAACAATCTAGTTATAATCAATGCGGTGTTTAGTCACAAAATGGCTCATAAGTTAACATGGTGTTCACACGATGGTAAGACAGTAAACCTTAATTATTATGTTATAGTAGACCGAAGACTGCCACGATCAATACAAGATACTAGGGTATATAGGAGTGCTGTTATTCATGTTAAAAGTAAAGATCACTATCTAGTAGTGTCTATGGTTAATTTAAAGCTGAAATATCGGAATGGTAACTACCTACCGGGAAGTTATGATGTTGGTAGACTCCAGGATGAGAATTTGAGAGAAACTTTCCAGGAACAGTTGAATACTAAACTTGAGAGTTTAAAATTTGATATTGTAGAAGATGGTTGGAATAATTTTAGAAAAATAATTTGTAAAGTTGCTGAAGGTGTATTAGGGCAGAAAGCTAGAACTGCAGCTAAGAATATTAGTGAAAAAGCTTTATGTTTAATAGAAAGGAGAAAGGACTTGTACAAGAATTATCCGAGTGATAGATCATATGGAAACAAAAGGAACGTAAGGAAAGTGAAGAAAGCATTAAAATATGAACTAAGGAGGTGTGAAGTGAAGGCCATGTATATAATTGACGAGGATCTGGAAGATGCAGCTCGACGGCATAATAGTAAAATATTGTACTGGAATGTTAACAAATTGAGAGGGAGTAGTCAATCCGGGCTTGGCCGAGTTAAAGATAGTAATGGGGTCGCAATTAGCGATAAGGAAAAAACTAAAGAGAGATGGACCAAACATTTTGAGAACTTGCTTAACCGAGATAGAGTTGCAGGAAAAAATATAGAGGAAAATGAAAAAGTTTGTGATACCTTGGATGTGAAGGAAGATTTGTTTTGTGAGGAGGAATTAACAACAGTACTAAAAGGATTAAAGAATAATAAGGCTCCAGGTGCTGATAAGGTGTTAAATGAGTTTCTTAAATATGGTGGCTCTGAGGTTAGAAATAAGTTATTGAAGATTATGAATATGATTTTTGAAAATGGAGAAGTACCTAACGATTTTAGGAAAACATTAATTAAGCCACTTTATAAGGAATGTGATAAAAGCGAGTGTGGTAATTATCGAAGCATTAGTCTGGTCTCTGTAGGTAGCCAATTACTTAATAATATAATACTTTTTGGACCGAGATATGCCGTAGACAATTTTTTAAGAGAAGAGCAGTGCGGTTTTAGAAAAGGTAAAGGATGTGTCGACCAAATTTTCACTCTTAGGCTAATAATTGAGAAGTGTCTGAGTTTTCAAACACCTTTGGTCCTCAGTTTTATAGATTATGAGCAAGCGTTCGATTCTGCTGATAGAAGAGTTTTAGTAAAGGTGTTATCCTTGTATGGTATACCAGAAAAATACATTAAAGTGATTAGTGCTATGTACGAGAATAACACTGCTGTGGTTAAAGTAGGAAATGAGATTAGCAGCTGGTTTTGTATTAAATCAGTAGTTAAGCAGAGTTGTGTTCCCCCTTTATATGGATTATTTTGATGTACTTTGTTTTAAGGAGCACAGGAATGGCAATGGGAGACCACGGAATCAAATGGGGAGGAAAAAGTCTCCTGGACTTGGATTATGCTGATGATTTAAGCATCCTAGATGAAAGTGTGAGCAAAATGAATGAAGTTTTAAAGGTTTTGCGAGTTCAGGGTGCTAGAATTGGTTTGAAAATTAATGTTAGAAAGACTAAGTCACTAAGGATAAGAATAAGCGAAGAAGAAAACGTGACGTTGAGTAAGGAAAATATTGATCAGGTGGGCAGCTTCACTTACCTTGGTAGTATTATTAGTAAAGAGGGTGGGAGCAGTGAAGATGTTAAAAATAGAATAGACAAGGCTGAGGGTGTTTTTTCACAGTTAAAAAAAGTCTGGAAAGATAGGAAGATAAGTCTGCAAACAAAGATTAGAATACTAGAAGCTACAGTGATGGCAGTAGTCAAATATGGATCTGTAGCATGGACGCTCCGAAAAGCGGATGAAGATTTGCTAGATGTTTTCCAGAGAAATCGCTTAAGGATTGTTCTGGGTACCCGGCTGACTGACCGTATTTCAAACAATTGGCTATACGAAAAAGGTGGTTTAATACCGCTCTCTAGGGCTATAATGAAAGAAAGGTTGAGGTGGTTAGGGCACGTTGTGCGGATGAAGGATAACAGATTGCCGAAGATTGTTCTTTTCGGCCATCCATCTAGGGCTAAACGGAAGGCAGGTCGTCTCCGTCTGGGGTGGGAGTACGTCATAAAGAAAGATTTAAGGGGAATGGGAACTTCGTGGGCGGGTGAAAAAAGAGTGGCTTTAAATAGATTGGGATGGCGTAGGAGTGTGCGTAGTTGTGTTAGCTTCAGGTGGCTTAGTGCTGCAGTCAGTTGTTAGTAGTAGTAGTAGTAGTTTTCCGTGAAGTAGTCCCCTGACGTCTGCAGCATCACTAAAATGTTTAAAAATCTAAAGGAAGAAATAAAGATCTCCAGACCTATTTTTAATGTCTATGAAAATCTTCAATCTACATCACATTGCACAAATCCTGAAAAGCATGAAATTTCTTCTCCAAACCGCTTTATTAGTTTTGGTCGTCAATTATAATCTTTTATGGTAAGAGAAGTGCATGTGAAGAATACGTCGCGAAGGGTCACGTCGCTGATCTGATAAACCCTGTAATGATGGTTTAATCGTCATATAATGACGTTTCTAAATTTTGTAAATGGCATTTCTAAATTTTGGGCCAACCTCCTATCAACCCAGACTGCAGGTTTGGCGAGATCATTAATAAGACCCTCGACCAAATGCTGTTCACATCTACGAGTCCAGTCATCAAACCTCATATTTGGAGTCAAAGTTTGATCCAGTCTTTTCCGTGAAGTAGTCCCCTGACGTCGGCAGCATCACTAAAATGTTTAAAAATCTAAAGGAAGAAATAAAGATCTCCAGATCTATTTTTAATGTCTATGAAAACCTTCAATCTACATCATATTGCAATCCCGAAAAGTATGAAATTTCTTCTCCAAACCGCTTTATTAGTTTTGGTCGTCAATTATAATCTTTTATGGTAAGAGAAGTGCATGTGAAGAATACGTCGCGAAGGGTCACGTCGCTGATCTGATAAACCCTGTAATGATGGTTTAATCGTCATATAATGACGTTTCTAAGTTTTGTAAATGACATTTCTAAATTTTGGAAAGAAATTCATGAATTCTTAATTTTTGAAAATATTTGGAGTCTTTTTATCATTGTCTTGATCTTGTGAAATCAAGACAACTTTGTTTTACTTCAAACAAAAGAGGAAACCTCGCTTTTATTTTACATTGCTTAGCTGAAAATAAATTTTTCAGGCTAGTGAAGCAGAGAAAAAGCAAGACTTCCTAGACAAAAGAATCTTCTTGATTTTGTAACTAAGATCTGAAAGCCATATTGCCCGGCCTGAATCAACAGTGAGTTTCATGTTTAAAACTTAACTTTTACATATTTGTTTTTCCGAGTAAGTGAGTTCTTTATTTAACAATAAAAATCATAAACAAAAAACTACATCAGCAAAATCTCCCCCTTAAGGCTCCATGGCCGAGAAAGAACAGGGGAGAAAAAAATACATACACAAAAAAATATATATAAACGAAATCAAAAAAAAAAATCCAGTCGCCCACCTTAATAATCCCCAGAATGACAAGCTAGGCAGGGAATAACACATGAATTCACCAACTCAAATAAATATCCAACTCAATCCAGAGACATCAACACCTAGGGAAACCGGAAAAAAGCTAATTACTAGCTAGAAAATCTCGAACATAATTTTTGAACATACTAAACGAGTGGCAGCTTCGTGCAGACACAGGGAGCGTGTTCCAGATCCTGTTGCAAGCTGTCAGAGGGTTGAAGTCAGACCTCACTGATGGAGTATGAAGAATCTGTAAATTGCTGGAAGTGTGTAGATGATAAGTCTATTGATCAGAAACAAAAGATATATTATTACATAGAGCAGCAGGAAGATGGCCGTGCAATTGTAAAAAGATGAAAGAAAAACAAGAAAGAAAATAGAGAGATTTCAAATCAAGCAAGGGTTTAAGTGAAGATCGGTTAGTTTCCTTAATAAGAGTCCTTGCTTTATCATAAGTTTTATAAGGTTTGAAAGGGGCATCAGAGACGAGGGAAAAGTTGACATCCAAATAACAGAACAATGTGAAACATAAGACTGAACAAGGCTGTAGAACAAGATTCTAAGAATCGACCCTGGAAATATGTGTTTGAGCTTTCTATGATCATATTTAACTAAAGAAAATGGGAAACAAATCATTGCATAGCATAGATGAATGTTGGTAACAAATGAAAAGCAAGTTTTATGCATAAAAAAGAAATTGCTTATTGTAAACAATGAAAACCGTGTGTTTTACATTTTATCAGGCTTCATAACGAGATAGATGCCACCATACTACGCTCTTTTTCTATTGTCTTTTTCCGGTTTTTCAAATTAATTTTTAATTAAAGTGTCTCTTCATCATGAATCAACAGATCATGAAGGATTTTTTTCCTGGACTAATTTCTGGTGGGCCTATATCAAATATAAAAAAAAAAAATTTAATTTGAAATGACAGTAAAGAGCGGCTTAAAATTAACGAAAATTATCCTGTGCCTATATAATATAGCTAAAGCCATTAGCGTAAAGATCAGAGGTCGAATTGAAAAGCAGCCCCTCCCCCTCGCATACAAGAAGATTTCCTATGGCCAAAACTTTAAATATTGCTATGAAGATTCCTGTAAAAAAAACTTTTCAAGACAAAATATATCTTTTTAAGAAAAAACTACTGATTTGAGAAACAAATAGAAGGGTGTTTCTGAAACCTTTAAACATATAACAAATCCTCCTTCGTCTTTGGGAGTGCCAACGCTTCAGAACAATTCCTGACCACTGTCATCACTGTAGCTTCCAAAATTCCTTTCTTGGTTCGCACATTTATCTTTCTATCCAAACTTTTTTCAACTGTGAAAAAAAAAGGTGAAAACACTGTAAAAACAGTTCGCTGTTCTACTTTTAACATCTTCACTACACCCACCGTCTTTACTAAAAAATACTACCTAGGTACGTGAAGCTGTCCACTCGGTCAATCTTCTTGCTACCCGAAATTACCTCTTCACCTTTGCTTATTTCTAATCTTAGTGACTTTGTCTTCTTAATATTAATTTTCAAATATATTCTTGCACCCTGAACTCTCAAAACGTCCAAAAATTTATTCATTTTCATTTTGCAAACATTTCCATCGAGGATGCTCAAATTGTCAGGATAATCTAAGTCGAGGAGAGTTTTACTTTCTTTACTTTCTTTAGAATTATTTCGTATCTTTTTATTTGTATCTAAAAGATTCAATATTTTTAGTTTCACAGCCAATGGAATCAAGACATGTCCCAGAATACTTGGACGATAATCGGAATAAGGTAGCATTTCAGCCGGAGATGGCAGTACTGCCAACGGGAATGGCACATGAGATTACAAATATACCAGTCAGTGATGAAAGCGACGATTTAAGCCTCAGGGAAATGTTATATCAAATGGGAAAAATATTTTTCAGACAAAGTATTAAAACAGGTATTTTTTTAAAGTTTTCGCATCTGCTCATTTCTTACATGATGTCAATGTGGATTTCCCCTCCCCTTGAATGCCCTCTCAGTACTAATTCCAGTAATTCATTCTGTTGTAGCAAAGCCGAGTAACCCAAGGGTATAATGGTCATTTATAGGAAGACAAATATTAATTTGAATTTGCTGGAAACTTGTCCGATGGCTTTAAAGCGGCGTTCACATGCGTGTCTACCTAGAAACTCATGTCTAGACACGTTTCTGGCCAGAAATCAATGTCTATGAAGTTACCGTTCACAAGAAGAATTCAGTGCTTAGCTAAAACTGCAAATTTAGTTTCAAATAGATTACAGTTGTAATTTCTAGCCAATCAAGAGAGCTTGTGCTGGCAAAACTTTCAAAATTGTAATCCCTATTTTTACTGGCGCAAGATAAGGGATGAGGCAAGCCAAACAATTGCCGTAGTGTGCTTTACTTTTATGTCTGGTGTTGCATATTTGCCTAAAACGAAAAAAAAATAATGAGAAAACAAAAATTAAAATTCAGTTTAAAAATATAAACATAGATGATGAAAATAGTGGAACTTGAAACATTCTGATTGGCTGCAATCGAAAATCCTAGACTTTGAGTTCTAGAATCCTGAACTGGATGCTTAGCTGTAACTTGTCTAGCCAAGCACCAAGTCTTACTTGTGAACGGTAGTTGTCTAGACATTGATGCCTCCCCTGACACGTGTCTAGACATGGGATTCTAGCTGGAGGATCTGTCCATGAAGGAAGGTTTCATGGGGGAAGGGAAATTGCCATGAAGGGGGTGCCGAACTTGCCAGCATTATTTATTGGTTATTGGGAAGTATACAGACATTTTCTGGAAGGATTTTTTTCTGGAGGGGGGGGGGGCTGGAGGAGGGGGTTATTCGGGAGAATCTATCTGTAGAGGATGTTTCTTTGGGGTAAGGGACATTTCTATGAAGGGGGCGCCTGATTTCCAAGCATTATTTAAAAAATGATCAGAAATTCAATTTAAAAAAAACAAGTTTTTTCAACTGAACATAAGAAACAACATTAGAACTTAAAACGAACAGAAATTATAACGTATATAAGGGGGTTCTCCCCCGAGTCATTACCTCGCTCTTTACGCTACAGTTTTTTTAGTGCTATCAAAATAGATATTTATTCTAATTAAACGGCCTTAGTGCTTCAGAGGGTTCGTGAATTATTTTTTTTTTTTTACTTTTAACGTAAAGAGCGTGGTATTGACTACGGGGAGAACCCCCTCATATACGTAATAACATATACGTAATAAAAAAACAATAAAAAAAAACAAGCGATACGGCTCAATAGTAATCGAAACTTTTAAAAACGGAATTTTGATGTCAATAAATGTATCAAAAGAATGGGTTTATAATGCTGATTCTAAATATATAAATTTTATTAAGTTTAGTATTACTCATCAAAGGCTACGAGCCTGAGAAAATTTACCCGATTTTTAAAGAGGGGGGAAACATCCCCTACAAGTGAAAGAATTTTAATGAAAATCACACCGTCAGATACAGCGTATCAGAAAACCCTATTACATAGGTTTCAAGCTCATATCTGCAAAAATCTGCAACTTTGTATTTTTTGCCAGAAGAAAAATATACGAATATAGAAGTTAGTTACGTAAGTTAATTTGTAAATTACGTCATAACCAAATTTAGAGACATCCATTTAACAAAAGAAAAGTAAAATTTTTATGCAAATTGTATCTACTTATTCAATGCCGATGAGCCAAAATAAAAGCTGCATTAACTAAAAAACGGTCAGAAATTAAATGAAAAAAACAAGTTTTTTAAACTGGAAGTAAGGAGCGACATTAAAACTTAAAACGAACAGAAATTATTCCGTATATGAAAGGGGTTGTCCCCTCCTCAACGCCTCTCTCTTTACGCTAAAGTTTGACTCTGTCTCACAACTTTATTTTTTAAAACAATAAAAAACTTTAGCGCAAAGAGCGAAGCGTTGAGGAGGGGACAGCCCCTTTCATATACGGAATAATTTCTGTTCGTTTTAAGTTTTAATGTCGCTCCTTACTTTCAGTTTAAAAAACTTGTTTTTTTTATTTAATTTTTTAGTAAACTCAGCCTGACAACATCAGTTTGGTGATGAAGGATTTTACTTAGTAGTTATTTTAGGTGGACGATAAACCATTTTTATTTTAAGAGGAATTTTAGGCCTCATGTAAGTGGTAGCAGAGTTCTTACACGCAATCTAGAAATTGTGGTATGGTCACGATTTCCTAAGAAATCTCATTTACTTTGATATATTTAAAACGTTAACATGTTTTTTCGTCTAGTCAGACAAAACATATTTAGTATTTTTTATATTTTATTATGTTTGTTATTATGCATTTAATATTTTAACTATGTTAACGTCTGGTCATACGTTAACATATTCACTAAGCCAGAATTCAGTAAGTCAGTATTAGCTAATTACCGACCCACATACTGTTTATGATCAATTCATACTAAGCCATAATTTTCAGGTTTCTGCATGAGATCTTTCAAATCCAGTCCCGAGCCTCCTTTGAATCTGAGTAGCGTAATCGCCTTTAAATCTTTGAATCCTTTGAATCTCCATTGAATCTAGTGGGAATATTTTGAGTGTGCCAAAACTTAAACAACCTAAATTACCTTGTATATTAGAGGGACAGACATGTCAGAGCCTTTATATAAAATAGTAAAAATAATGCTGTTGAGGATACGAATTTTTAGCCTGAAAAGCACATCAAAATAAGTGATATGTACTCGGCGCATGTACAAAGACCCCACTCTCCTGTTTTTTCTAACGTGTTGTACGATTCTTGTTCACAAGTCCCTCTCTGTGGTACGTATGAAACAAACGTTTCCTCAAATTTGTAACAGAAGTCAATTGCATGTAAACTAATCAGCAAAAGTTACATACCCATCGTCATCAGATGACAATATTTTAACAGTTGGATATTAGTCGAAGACGTAAAACTTATGCCAACTCTAGTACGATTAAACTTACGAATGCGATTAGATGAAAAAGTAAAAATCGCAATTTGAAAAGTTTCAATGTATCATATCATTCATGATACAGTTTAATAATGTTGAAAACTTAGGATGATACTCTCGACTGCAAAAGGCTCTCATCTTAATGGAGCTACTCCCTCAAGTGATACAGCACGACTTCTCTTTTTGGAGAGCAACTCCAAGAGCAGTCAGATGCTACTTTTGGAGAGCAACTTTAAATTTGTAGTGCAACTTGCTTCACTTTATAGTCAAAACATATGTTTTTAGTAACAAAACTAATTCTTTTAAAATGAACATTTTACAGATCCTGGGGAGGATTGGCAACTTTCCAACTAGAACAGACCTATTCGTTCGAAAGCATAGTGTTGGTTTTTAGAAACAAGAGTTTGGCGTTATTTTGTAGTCAAAAGGAACATTGGTCCCCTGTGATCCTTGAGTCACAGAGACTGAAGACCTTTGTAACATTCCGATTCAAACAAGGCGCAACAAGCCTGCCTTTCTTTATCAGGTGTTAGAAAGGGATTTGGAGGTATATAAGGGTCATGGACTCACTTTAAGCCTCCAATTCCACTGTTTTGATGATCTCAGAACGGGAAGTATTCACCCTATTCTTCTATCTTTCTGTTTTTGAAAAATAACAACGTTATTTTTCGTTTTTCAACGTCATTTTTCAATGTTATTTTCATCATATTTTAGAGGGTGCAAGAGACACTGAAAAAGCTCTTCACAGTCTAGCCAAATACCTAGATGACGAAACGAACACGGGTCGAATTTCTGAGCAAGTGAAAGCCCAAATACTTGGTAAGGTTGAATTTATCTGCTTATTATTATTTATTTTAGTACTTTCTAAAAGCTTCTTTTCAAATGCAGTATTGATTTGTAATTTGGACAACTAACTAAGAAGCGATACTAAAACCTCAGAAATTCTTTGGAATATGAGGCTGTGGAATTCTATACGAAGAGTTTAATTATAATTACAATGATTATGTCCAAAAACGTCACCTTTTCGCGTGATTTTTATTAGAATAGAGCTTTGATTTGACACTCAAGAGTTTTCTGAAAGCTTAGAAACGTTTTTAAAATCTATTTTGAACTTAATAATAATAATTATTGCAATATTAGCTGCTATTTGTGCAGAATGCATATATTAAGGTCTATATTCGACTTTTGCAGCATCTTTTGTAGAATGGCAATTTTATAATCGCATGTGAATGCGAAGATCTGCGAAGAGTTTGATTGTGATATACTGATCAAACAGTTCATGGTAACAAACTGTAAGCAAGGAGCGCCCCAGCTCACTAATAACCGAAACTCTAAAAACTGGAATTTTGATACCAATCATCAAAAGCATCGGATTTTTACGCTACTTTAAAAAATGTAAGTTTCATCAAGTTTAGTCTCACCCATCAAAACTTACGGGGAGGATGAGAAAATTTGCCATAGTTTAGAAAAAAGGGGGAAACACCCCCTAAAAGTCATAGAGTGTCATGAAAGTCAAGAAAGCCTTAAAGTCATGAAAATCACGCCATCAGATTCAGCATATCAGAACACCCTATAGTAGAGGTTTCAAGCTCCTATCTGCAAAAATGTGGAATTTTGTATTTTTGGCCAGAAGAAAGGTCACGGATGCATGTTTGTTTGTTTTTGTTTTTTTCCCCCAAGGGTGATCGCATCGACCCAGTGGTCCTAGAATATCCCAGGTGGGCTCATTTGAACGGAAATTAAAAGTTCTAGTACCTTTTTTAAGTAATAAAAGAATTGGAGGGCAACTAAGCCCCCTTCCACGCTCATTTTCTCAACAAAGTCACCGGATCAAAATTTTGATATAACCATTTTGTTCAGCATAGTCGAAAAATTTAATAACTGTATCTTTGAGGATGACTTAATCCCCCACAGTCCTCGGGGGAAGGGCTGCAAGTTGTGAACTTTGCCCATTGTTTACATATAGTATTGGTTATCACAAAGTATAAAGACCTTTTATAGGGGGGATTTTTTGTGCGGGGGGAGCGTCTGGGGGAGGGTTTACGTTGGAAGATCTTTCCATGGAGGAATTTTTCATGGGGGAAGGAGGATGGGAGTTTTTCGCAAAGGGGGTGTCGGATTTCTCAGCATTATTTAAAAAACGATCAGAAATTAAATTAAATAAGACAAGTTTTTTTTCAACTGAAAGTAAGGAGCAACATTAAGACTTAAAACGAATAGAAAATGTTACCTATATGAGGGGGTTGGCCCCCTCGTCAATACCTTGTTCTTTACGCTAAAGTTATTTTTAGTACTTTCAAAAGAGCTATTTATTCTAATTAAACGGCCTTTGTGATTCAGGGGTCATTTTTAAACAGTTGGAACAAAATTCACACTTTAGCGTAAAGAGCGACGTATTGACTAGGGAGCAAACCTCCTCATATCGTAATTTCTATTCGTTTTAATTTTTAATGTTGCTTCTTACTTTCAGTTTAAAAAACTTGTTTTTTTATTTAATATATTTCCAAAAACTGCATTGCAGAACGTATTTGTTTCAAATCAATAAACTTTTAAGATGCCTGTACACTGTCAGTGTCATTGCCAGTAACAAAATGAAAATTGTGACTATAATATCAACTGTTTCGACAGAGTGTATACGTTACTTTCAAAACTTTTATCTTCTATCTACATTTGGTTTTTGCCGTGTCTATTAATAAGTGATACAAAAATCTAAGAAATTGCTTTGACTTCAAAATTGTGAAGTTATGAAGCGTTTGATTGTGAATAGATTGATACATATCCAGAGGCGGAACTAGAGCAAAATCTTGGGGGGGGGCAATGTGACAAGGGTCCCAATAAGAAAAATCTTGGGGAGGGGTCAATGTGACAAGGGCGCCAATTATTAATCAAATTGACAATTTTTTTTTTAAAGTGAAAACGGAAAAAAGCAAAAATTGAGGGTACCAGAAAAATCTCGGGAGGGGGGGGTCCTCAGACCCTTCCTGGATCTGCCTGTGTACAAATCCAGGAGTTCTATATGATTTGTACGATTTTTCTTAAAAGAGCCGTATTTCAAGTGTCAATCTGGAGCTTTCTGAAATTGTTCAAAGCATTATTTTCAAACCCCCAGACTCCTAAAGTATAAGGTATATACTCTCTCCCACCCAATATTTTAAATTCTACATAATACTGAACAAACCTAAATCAAGTTAAAAACAATTTTTAATGAAATTAAAGAGCGACATTGACACGGTAAATGAACAGGAATAGATGAGGTTTGAGGGCGCTTCAACCCCCGTAACTCCCCGTTCTTTATGCTAAAGTTTTATTACTTCAAATAGCGACGAAGACCACACTGCCTTTCCATCATAAACAAATAAGTAGAACAACAGGGAAATTTTTATACAAGACAGTGGACCGCAACTTTAAATGAATGTTTCGACCCTATATCCAAGGGCCGTCCTCAGCAGAACAGACGAAGAGAATAAAAACAATTTAAAAGAAACTAACACTAAAATTCAATCGTTAAAAATGAAAGGTTTTTTTTTAAATGTTTTAAAACAGCCCTAATATCATTACTTCAAGGAAGTTCAACCAGGACTGGTACTCCAACGAAGTGGACAGAGAACAATTCATTCAGATGGAATTAAAATACTTACAGACAAGCTTTTAAAGCTAATCTCGCCCTCTTGGCAGCCAGCGTAGATGGTATATTCGTAATAGGTTGAGTGGAGTCATTTACTGATTTTTTAATATAATTAGTTAAATCATTTCTAATTAAATTTGTATATAAGGCATTAAGCGAATATTCCCCCAAATCTCTATTTGAAGAAATATTACTATTTATTTTGATTTTAATTTCAATTGCCTCTCGAACAACCTGTTTTATGCCTAAATCATTGCTAATAAGGCAAGTTTCTTCAAAAAGCATTTTATGACTAGGGTTATCATATATGTGACTGCTTAAAGCAGAATCAAAGGAAATATTTGTACTATTAGAATTTAAAGCTTTAGTTATGTCATCTTTGTGTTGTTGCAGGCGTTTTTCTAAATTTTGATGGGTTCTACCAACATAAAAATGGCCACAGTCACATGGTATTTGATAAACCCCTCTATGGCGAGTAACTGGGGTTATATTTTTACCAGAATTTAAGAAATTCATGATTTTAAAATTGTTTGTAAATACGACACAAAAATTATTTTGCGTGCAAACTTTTTTTAAACTTGTAGTGACTTTTGGAATATATGGAAGGTAAATTATATTTGAGGGCTTGGCGGGAACTTCACATTGTAAAAGACCCTTAATTTTACGGGAGTGTCTTGCCAATCTTCGGCTAATTGTATTGTTAATAAAGACAATAGGATAACCGTTTCCAAAAAGTATGTCTCTAATAAAATTTAGTTCATCTGTGATGTAAGATTCAGAGCATATATTTAGGGCATCATAAAAAGAGGTTTTGGCTATCCCTATTTTAACTTGTGGGGGTTGATTGGATTTGGAATGCAGGTGTATGTTGTTTTGTGTGGGTTTTCTGTAGGTTGTAAATTCCAGCTTATAGACATTTAAACTTATTTAAACTTCAAGACACGGACCTTTACTGGCAATTTTAATTTCTAAGGTAAATTGTATATTTCGGTCATATGTATTAAGGTGATATAGAAAGCCCCTAAGTTCAATGACCCCATAATTCCAGAGCGATATTACATCATCCATATAACGCCCCCAATATACAAGTTTTAAAAAATATGGATTTAAGGCCCAATTTTCAAGGTGTTCTACATAAATGTTCGCTAATAACCCGGATAGCGGCGCACCCATAGGGAGATCATTTTTTTGTTGATAAAAAGAATTACGGAACTGAAAATACATTGAATACTTATTACACATTTTGACTAGAGACATTAAAACCTCACAATCTATTCCTGTTGTTGAATCTTCAAATAAATGATAGTTGTCTTCTATTTTATTTTTTAATAACTGCTCAGATATTGCTATATCAATATTTGTGTACATAGAAACTATGTCAAAACTACTTACTATCGTGTTTTCTGAACTGTTCGCATTTTTAAGTTTTTCTACTAAATCTACCAAATTAAATATGCACGATTTTTGGGAATAAAGAAACGGTTTAAAGGCTGTACATAACCACTTTCCAATATTGGAAGCAGGGGCTTTCGTACATGCTACAATTGGCCTCAAGGGAATACCTTGCTTGTGTAATTTCGGTAAACCGTAAAACTTTGGGCAAAAGCTACCTCGGGGGAGAAATTTATTATAGAATTGTGGGGGGATTTTGCAATTTTGTTTTAGATTCTCTAATTCGGTTATAATTCTATTCGCAAGCTTATCAGTATAGTTGTGAGTCATGGAAGTATATATATTTGTGTCATTCACGTATGAATAAACTTTATTGTCGTAATATAAGATACCCATGACTACAAGTGACTTTCCAATGTCTGCTTTAGTTATTATAATTGAAGGGTCTTTGCAAAGATTAGACAAAATTTTCATGTCGTGCGAAATTTCTGGTGTCAAATTAGTATGGGATGTAACTTTTTTTTGGCTGCCGTAAAGTGTATTAATAAAACAAGACCTCACTTCATCTGGGTTAGAAATGGATGTGTGGTGTTTGTGCAAAGAAGATTCTAAGGAGGAAATAATTTCTGCCACAGGAACCTGTTTTGGTGGAAAAGAAAATTTTGGACCTTTTTCAAGAGTTTGGATTTCCTTAGGTTCAAAAGCTCTAGAGGAGAGATTAACGATAGCGGGTCCTGGAGTGAACCTCGGGGTATAAACACGATGATTCATCGAAGATTCATACCTCAGTTGATTGATTATATTAGTATGTTTTTTGCCTAAGCTAATAAAATAAAAGATATCATAAGTCAACTGCTCCCCCTAAGCTAGACACAAACAGCTACGAAGACCACACTGCCTGACCATCATAAACAAATAAGAAGAACAGCAGGGAAATTTTTATAAAAGACAATGAAACACAACTTTAAATTGTTCTACTTATTTACTTCAATACTTCAATATTTCTTTTCTTACCAATACTTAAAAAAATGAATTATGTTTCTTAAAAGCAACAATCTTTCAAAAGAATATATGACGCTGGATTGATAATGGAAGAGCATATTTTTTACATTTGCCTTGAATAGAATTGAGGGTTGAGTAGTACAGGGTATGGCTGAGGGGGCTTCAATCCCTGTAGCTCCCTGTTCTTTATCCTTAAATTTTAATACTTCAATATTTCTTTTCTTACCAATACTTAAAAAAAAGGAATTTCTCGCTTCTTGAAAAACGTTATGCTGATGTTGATGTGCAGTTTAATGTAGAAAAGTCTTCTGTTTTGTTTTTTAATTGCCCTGAAGATAATGCTATTGTCAGGCTTGGTGGAGTTACTATAACACTATCTAGTCACATTACGCACCTTGGCCTGCCGATTGATCATAATCTTCGAGAGACTCTGTCTTTGCTTATTGAACACCTTTCTAAAAAAGAGCGCATTGCCTATGCGGGTGTTGTCACTAGCCGTCGCAATTCGAGCCGTAAATATTTGGCTCGTCTTTATAATGTAGTAGCTTTGCCTCATGTCTTGTACCTGTCTCCTTTTTGGAAGCTCCTGAGTGCACGAAACAAGAAAGGCATAAGGTCGGTATTTTTCAAGTATGCCCGATATCTTCTTCAAGTGCCGCCTTTTGTTAGAAACCGCCATATTGCTGTGAAATATGGAATTGCTGAGCCTCTGAGTGCCGTGGAGGAGGTAATTCATAATTACGTCAAAAAACTAGAGCTCCTGGATCACGAGTGGGCCCACCTTCTCAAATAGTTGTATTATTATGTAGTTCTTTCTGTTTGTTTTTGTTTTTCTTGCCAATTTTTGCTTTTTCTTTCTTTTCTAGTTTGTGCTCTGTCTTTTTCTGTTAATTGTAAGACAGGTTATTAATAAAATTCATTCATTCATTCATATGACGCTGGATTGATAATGGAAGAGCATATTTTTACATTTGCCTTGAATAGAATTGAGGATTGAGTAGGACAGGGTAGGGCTGAGGGGGCTTCAACCTCCGTAACTCTCCTTTCTTTATGCTAAAGTTTTACTTCGATACTTCTTTTCTTACCAATATTTTAAAAATGAATTCCGTTTTTTAAGAGCAAAAAACTTTTAAAAAATATATATGTCACACTGGATTGATAATGAAAGAGCTCATTTTTACATTTGCCTTAAATATAATTGAGGGTTGAATAGAAGAGGATAGGGCTGAAGAGCTTCAGCCCCCGTAGCTCCCCGTTCTTTATACTAAAGTTTTAATACTTCAATACCTCTTTTCTTACCAATACTTAAAAAATGAGTTCTGTTTCTTAAGAGCAACGAAATTTCAAAAAAATATATGACACTGGCAAGGCCGTATCCAGGGGGGGGGTTACCCGGTTTGAGTCAAAAATTAGTAACCCCCCCCCCCCGAAAAAAAATCCTGGATCTGCCCTTCCATTATCCCTTCCAAAAATAAGCTCTTCCATTATCAATCCAGTGTCACACTGGATTGATAATGGAAACTTATTTTTTACATGTGCCTTAAATAGAAACAGTTTTTTTTTTTTTTTTGTGCAACACAAAAATTTAATTGAAAGAGGAGCAAGGGTGGTTCCTTGAAATCAAAATTAGAAATATCGCTCTTCACTTTTGTGTGAAGGATCTTTGCTTTACTTTTGACGCAGATAATTCCGGAGACCACACTGCCTTTCCATGACGATAAATAAAAGTTCAAACAGGGATAAGATCCTTTTAACAGACAATGATAAATTTCACAAAAATACTAGATATTTCTGTTACATATGCAGTGGCCGTCATCAGTAGTGAAACTAAACTAAAACAATTAAAAACAATAATCTATATACGAAATAAAATAAAACTACACATTGTTTAATAATCTAATTCTTTTCTAATCAAAAACGGAAGTTAGTCTCTTTGACCCTCTTGGACCCGGTTCATTAGCGAGATTATTACAGCATAGAGACTCTTTCGGAACATATTTTTAATTCTCCAGACCATTTTATTTTGTTCGATAATGTCTCTTTGATTTCTAGGGACCGGGGTTTAAAGCAAAATTTTCGCGAAACTCTTGAAATTAAGAAAAATTTTATTCAGAAACATTGCTTTACATCGTGACCCGGGCGAATTTGGTTTGAACTCTATCTACGATAATTTATTAAAATGTGATAAAGCAAAGTTCAACTCACCCAATGTAATTAACCTCTGTCCAAGTGTTAGTTCATTCAGCGCTAATGAACCGGATGCTGCTTAATTAAGCAGCACGCTAAGGGGACTACAAGAGAATCTTCGTCTCCTAGAGACCCTATACAGAAGAATAGGACTACGAGTCAGCATAGAGAAAACGGAATTTATCGTTTTTAGCGGCACCAACTCGACCAATTCCAATCTTGTCCTTGATGGTATCAGAATTCAGCAGTCCCAGTCCCTAAAATGCTTTAATATCACGCGCGGTCTGACATCTAGGTCAATTAGAGGCTTGTTGACCGAATCAATCTTTAAATCTATCCACTCATGCGGAAAAGCCGTCAAATGCAAGTGGTCATTATTGGATTTTATTAAGTCAAGACTATTCAGTACTGTCGTCTCTCCTGCCATCTGGTACACATCACCCTTGTGGGAAATGTTGTCCCCCACAAAGCGTCGAAAAATACGAACCACGTATTACACATTTGCAAAATTTTTGCTGGGACTTCCACTAATATTTTCTAACACGGAGATCTCATCCATATATGGAATCCTTGATCCATCAACCAAGGTGATTGATCTAGAACGGAGAGCCTCAACACGATCCCTCAGTAAACTCTATGACTCACCGCTGACCCAACTGTTTCTGTGAATGAAATACGTGCATTTAATTTTTAGTGTCAAATATGTTTTTCTTCTTTCTTTTGTTTCATTTTGTACTCCGCTTTTTTTTACATTTATATATATATACATTTATATATATATATAATCCTTATAGGTAATATAGGTTATAGGCTTATAGGTTAAGGCTTAAGAATCCTTATAGGTATATGGTAATCTAAAATGACACACCGGCACAGTGGTGTATTTGGGTTTTATAAGAATTTTGTTCTCATGTGCACAACATGCTTATAACCACATTGTTATTCATTCTTTATTTATTTTTTATTTTTTCATTAAGAACAAATAAAAAAATTTTAAAGTAAAACAATAAATAAAAGTTCAAATAGGGATAAAATCCTTTTAATAGACAGTGATAAATTAACCGGATGCTGCTTAATGTTAAATCTTTCCTTATGACATCCTCCAATCCCATTCGGCTTGCTTTCCGTCTGGCCTAAGATGGTTGGCTGACAAGGACGATCTTTAGCAATCTGTCACCCTTCATCTACAGAACATGTCGTAGCTATTTTAATCTTACTCTCATTATAGCCCTAGAAAGTGGGATTAAACGGCATTTTTCGTACAGCCAGTAGGGGTTATAGGCCTGGGCGGGGGGGGCAGATTCTCCCTTTCCCCCAATTTTTCTGACATCTTACATTGAATATTGCATTAAAAATGATATTGGAATTCTTTGTAGTAATAAAATAAATAATGTATTTTGTTATCTACACAAGAATTTACTTTTATTCACGCGTGTAAAGTTTGTAATAACATCCCTTTTGTTCGTCAACAATATCAAAATCAACTAATTGGAACACAAAATCTTTTAAATTAGATGCCAAGTCAAGCAGTTCGTGGTAACGCATTTACCATTGGTGGTATACTATATTATTTTTAGTGATACAGTTTTTACAGAAAAAATTAAATGAATATTCAAAATAAGTGTAAAATTGCACCCCTTTTGGTGATACAGTGGTGATGAAGTTAATGTTTTTTCATATTTATGAGATAGAAAGTTTGAAGACTGCTTATCTAGAGTTAGAGAGAGCCTAATATACAATTTATGGGCATATCAAGTTCAGTTTGTTTAACCCGTACTGAAGTTGTATAATTCCATTACAGGCTACTGATTCTTTAGCTTCAGCTCAGAATGTAACTTTAGTTTATTTCAATACCTTATAAGGTAATTTATCGCAAAATGGAGTTTTGGAAATATGAAAAATCATATTAAGAACGTTTTCTTGTTGTTCATAGTTCTTCTTTTAAATAAGATGTCAAACAGTTCGTGGTAACAAAAGGAGTGACATGGCTAAATAGTAGCCGAAACTCTAAAAACGAAATCTTGATGTCAATAAATATATCAAAAGAATCGGCTTATTATTTTGATTTCAAATATATGAGATTCATTAAGCTCAGCGTTACTCATAAAAGGCTACGAACCTGAGAAAATTAAAAGGCTACGTGCCTGAGACCTTCTTCTTTACGTTAAAATTTGACTGTTTGTCCCAATTTCTTAAGAACGTCTCCTGAGACACAAGTGCCGTTTAATTTGTATAGGAAGCTTTTCTAAAAGTGCTAAAAACTTTAGCGTGAAGAGCAAGGTATTGAGGAGGGAGCAACCTCTTCAATAATTTTGTTTGTTAATAATTTTTTTTTTCGTTTTGAGTTTTATTGCTGCTCCTTACTTTGAGTTGAAAAAACTTGTTTTTTTTATTCAATTCATAGTAAAAAAAAAGATAATCTTTCAAATAATTTCAATACTACTCGATGCTTAAGATGCCTTAGTTTGAATATGACGTTTGGTATTTTGGAGTTTGTTTTATTTAGAATTTTTTAAGATTAAGTGACATAAGTGGGCTATTAGAATATCCATAGTAGGTAATTCAGGTCCGTTGCTATTTGAGCCAACCTAAAGCGTACATCTTTGTCCAGGACTAAGACAGATTTAGATGATCTACTATGTATTTAAATTGTAAAAACATTATTGACATTTGAAAAGAGGTTTAATTTCCCAGAGTTGTTGCTATGTATTGAAATTACAAAAACATTATCGACGTTTGAAAAGAGGTTTAATCTTCAAGAATTTATTACATCTTTGTCCAAAACTAAGACAGATTTAGATTAACTACTATGTATTTAAACTGTAAAAACGTTATTGACATTTGAAAAGAGGTTTAATCTTCCAGAGTTGGTTTTGGATTCGGTTCATGGTAGTGGCTTGACTGATTTTTTTTTTCAGATTTTATTATTATAATACATGGACAAATAATTCATTATAGTTAAAATTTATGATAAAGCCGATATTTGTAACTTTTTCGCCATTAAGTTTACGATCGTGGAAAGTAATGTACATTCGAATATGACCTATTTGGCTTTTTACCCCCAGCTAGTTAGATTTTCCAGTAATTATTGATTTTTTTTTGTAAAAGGGTCAACAAGCTAGTTAATAGACTAACCTTCTGAGGTTTCCAAGTACTTGCATTTGAAAAATATTGTCTATATTTTGATAATATTCTCATATTATGGAACAGCATATACAACTTTCCTTATTATATTCTACCAAATTGGTAATCTGATAGGTTCTCTTCTTTTCTTACTTATATAACTTTTTATCTATTTCATGATTGTGCAATATAACTAACCTAAGTTTTACTCAAATGCGTTGGAACCATACTGTGACGTCACAGTAGTTCTTGATCTGTAGGCGTTCAGAAATTACTTGTAAAACAAACTACAGTCTCGGATATCTAATTAAAGGTTCCCAAAGATTGAGTATCCAGAAAAACCTTACCTTTGTTCAAAGAAACTTTGCTTTTCGTGATTGTAGTTCAAAGAAAGAGCTTATGGGATTAAATACATCTTTGTTTAGCAGTAGACATAAATATCACCTTTCTCTCATTTCTTACACTTAATGGGTTCTATTCTCGTTCAGAACTAGGGTAGGTCACTAGTTAGGTCACTGGGTCAAATTTGACATGTTGTTTTTGATCATCAGTGTTTGATCATGTTGACTTTGGTATTATCAACTACCCGATTACAACCCAGAAAAAACCCTGTATACACATTATAAATGCTTCAGTTTTCTACAGCCTAGTGAAATCAATGTTATGTAACATACCACCCTTTG
Organism: Artemia sp. Qi Xiang Cuo; assembly: GCF_049724085.1. Classification (NCBI taxonomy): domain Eukaryota; kingdom Metazoa; phylum Arthropoda; class Branchiopoda; order Anostraca; family Artemiidae; genus Artemia; species Artemia sp. Qi Xiang Cuo. The sequence continues at coordinate 19,172,625 of NC_142814.1, read as the reverse complement.
GATTACCACATCCTGAAGCAGTATGTGCTAAATACTTTGTATGTGCTCATTTATATGCTACTAAACGAAATCTGAGCCGTCCTAGCCAAGGGGTTAGCGCTCTAGACTTAGAATCCTTACGTCAGGGACAGGCTGGGGCGCCCTGAGGCTCATTTTATTGGGGGGCGATCTTCGTAAATTTTACCGAATCTCTACCTGATTTATGCCAAATTTTCTGCAGAAATCAAGAATTTTGCCAAAATTTCAACATCAAAATTTTTTTCATAACGAAAATCCGTCAGAACCACTAACCGTCAGAACGTCGACAGTCATAACATCGACACGTCATAACATCTAAGAAATTTTTAGATGTTATGACGTGTCGACGTCCTGACGGGTAGCGATTGTGACTGTCGATGTCCTAACGTGTCGATGTCCTGACGTGTTGATGTTCGGACGGATTTTCCTTGTCGACGAAATGACGTTTAGTGCTTGTGACGGTTAGATGAAATGGTAGTACCCCGATGAACAGATCTTGCTTACAATTTACTTCGTGTATCGGGCCGAAAATCGTCTCCTTTTTATGATTTGGCCACATGGAAAGAATTAAAAAATTATATCTATGGAAGTAGACATTTCAAAAAATGAAATAATACAAACATAAAAAAGAATAAAAACCAAGACCTGTAGGTATCGAAGAGTTTTGGATATCCAATTAAAGATTCGCTAGGATTCAATATCCAGAAAAGCTTTATCTTTGCCCGGAGAAACTATTCATTTCGTGATTGTCGTTCAAAGAAAGAGTTTATGGGATTAATTATATCTTTTTGCCAGCTGTAGACGTAAATGTCTCTCTTTCTATTTCTCCTACTTAGTTGATTCTTTTCTCCCACGAGGCTATTAGTTATTTTAACCTTTTAAGCATTGTTTACTTATTTAGTACTATATAAGGTATTTAGGTTACATCTGGCTAGTTAGGACTACGAAGATGAACAAAGGTCGCGCTATCATTGTTGCAATAATACCTGTTCATGTGAACGGTGAGCTATGGTTTCTCTCTGAGGTTTCTAGGTTACATCTGGCTAGTTAGGACTACAAAGATGATCAAAGGTCGCGCTATCATTGTTGCAATAATACCTGTTCATGTGAACGGTGAGCTATGGTTTCTCTCTGAGGTTTCTAGGTTACATCTGGCTAGTTAGGACTACGAAGATGAACAAAGGTCGCGCTATCATTGTTGCAATAATACCTGTTCATGTGAACGGTGAGCTAAGGTTTCTCTCTGAGGTTTCAATATTCACAATAAATGTTTCGAACAACGAATCATACCTTTAAAACTGGTGAAAATAGAAGTTTCCTACAGTGTTGCCAACCTGAAAATTCCAGTGTGTTTCACCCCTTTCTTCTAAAAAAAGATGAAATAGCATGTTCCGTTATTGAGCCTAAATTCAGTCTTTCGAGTCAAATATATTGATAAGGTTGGAATATTTATGTCTTGTGTCTTATACTTCAAGAAAAAATGGCGTAACAAGCGGGTGTTAAGTATGTGGAGCCACATTATGGCTAAGAAGGAAAGTCTAAATTTACTCAACAGAACCTGTGTAACTGAACCCTCGTACAACTGAATTCCCGTTAAACTGAATTCCCGTGCAATTCAACCCCATTTAATTGGACCCTCGTTCAAGTGGCCCTTCGTGCTCCCAAATCTAAATTTAATGTTAACTGTGCTTTTTATGTTTATTTCTTATACAAAATAGACATAAATCATTTCTAAAACCACAAAGCCTGTTTATGACAAAATGAAAAACGTTGATATCCTTTTACTGTTGCTTCGAAGGACCTATTTTAATTTTAGTGTTTAGTTTTTTTAGGTTTATTTTGTCCTTAGGACTTAAATCCAAATATTTTTTACCCTTTATTTACTTTTACGTAACGGGGACGGTCATGCGGAGGTCTCGAATGAAATATCTTCATTTTTATCCTTTTTTTGACTAGCTGGAAATCCCTTGTTTCGCCTTCTTCGCAATGTTCTTCATAAAAAAAGGTCAATGAATGAATATTTACCACCATATTTGTTTAAGCATTTACAGAATTTTATAAGGTTCAAGGTTTCTGACGAATGGTTTCCTTGAGGTCACAGAGAAACAGAAAGTTTACTTGTATAAAATGTGTCACGAAAAGTGTTCGTTCTTTTTACAGGCTTAAAATTTTATACAAAATAACAAATCAGATTTTGTGTTCTTTTACTAGTTAAAAATGTTACACAACAGCAACAGGTAAAAAGGCAGAGTTAGTTGGCCTTCCTTTCTGACAAACGCTTAAGGAATCATGTGATTGACTTGCAAAAATACATCACAAAAAAAGAGCAATGAAATGAAAGCACACTTTTTGACAGGGTAGTATAGGACCGTAATGTCTCATTTCCTATTTTGTCTCATCTTTCTCAGGTCCTTGTTTATCAATCAGTCTCCTTATTTGGTACGGGTATAGTTGTTGCAGTCAAATTTATGCTACTTTTTCAGTGAATTGGTGGCCAGTTCCACTACCACATAATACAATCAATAAGTTATTTGCATAGTGTATTCAAGCCCTTGCTACCCCATTGCCTACCAAAAAGGAGTAGATAAATAAAATAAATTAAATTCAAGATAGGTGAAGCGGTTACTTTTAATGTAAAGATGGTTTGGCCTAAAAAATTAATTTTTATGGCCACCCATTTTTATGGTTTGATATTGTAACCCAATTTGTTTTCTTTTCCAGAAGTCTTGTTCGCCTCTCTTGTTGATGCTGTGAATGAAAACGGAGAACTGAGCCATTCAAATTCAAAAGCAACAGAGAGGCAAGAATAATGTGCGAGGACAATATCCCTGTGGAAGAGAGAAGATGGAACGGACGAACAAATATTTTCTTCTTATATTAATCTATTATAGGAACTTATATGGTGATTTGAATGTACAGCATATAAAACAGAAATTTTAGCATTTGAATAAGTTAACTAAAAATGGTTTTAGACTTACTGGAATTTATTTTAGTCAATAAATCAAAACAGTTTCAAGTTGAAGATACTTAAATCTTAATTTCCAACCAATCATTTCAAACATTTCTTAGATAAGGGACTATCGACATAAAAAATAACCAATAATATTATCAAACGACGGATATTATGAAGCGATGAGTAACATTGATATGAGTAGTAATTATACAGGCTGATATATTCACAAGCCAATTGCGGAGATCATGGCAACTGATACCGTCATGGTCAAGACGAAATGGCGTGCCCCATACTTTCTTATTTTTTTTTTTACAATTTCTACTAAGAGATATTTGCAATATCAAGCCACATGAGGCTGAAATAGCCACATATGCTCCTCTTCCCCCTAACTTATTGAAAGTCTTGATCATTTTTCCTTCGCATAAATTTTTTTTTTTTTCAATTTCTACTAAGAGATATTTGCAATATCAAGCCACATGAGGCTGAAATAGCCACATATGCTCCTCTTCCCCCTAACTTTTTGAAAGTCTTGATCATTTTTCCTTCTCATAAATTTTTTTTTTTTTCAATTTCTACTAAGAGATATTTGCAATATCAAGCCACATGAGGCTGAAATAGCCACATATGCTCCTCTTCCCCCTAACTTATTGAAAGTCTTGATCATTTTTCCTTCACATAAATTTCCTACTTCCTTTAAATCCTTATAACCCCTTTCCACATCATTCGGGGACGACCTACTTTTTGTTAGGTCCCAGAGAGGCGGCTAAAAACCACAATTTTTATGTGGCCATCTTTAATTATACCCTTGAAGAGAGGTATCAAACCCCACTGTCTGTGGAGCTTATTCTGTGATATGCGGTCAGCCAACGAGCGCCTAAAACTATCCTTCTGGGATAGTTTTTAGTATCCCAGGATCAAGGCCGTTCAACCCCCCCCCCCCCAAAAAAAAACGTTTGTCTGACTCGTAAAAACGTAACAAAAATGAATATAAACAAATTTTGAAAATGTGGTTTTTGATGTTTTTATGTGTACCCCTCCCCCCACGAAAATAATCCTGGGTACGGCCTTGCCTAGGATAGTAAACATCCCAGAATCTGGGACAGGAGGCAATTCTCCTTGGGAACATCTAACTAATCTTTCTCAACCCTTCGAAGGGCCTACGTCTCAGAGCCATGCTGGATCAATGTCATTACTGTGGCTTCCAGTATTATAATCTTAGTTCGATGAATTTCGCGACGTATTTAATTCTAACGCCACTTTCGACTTTTACTTGTTCCCCATGCTCTTTGGGTCAGGGTCAGAGGACTGGAATTGTTCCCTTTCTTCAGTGACAAGATTGACATCCAAGTTAGAGGAATTTTGACATTAACTAATCTATTCGATTTTCTTCTGACCTAGGTAGATTGTAGACGTTTCATTTGTTCCGCGAAACATTGTTGATAAAAATTTTGGCCACAAACATCGTTTTTCCCTCAACCAGAAAAATTTGTTGCGCTGAATTGTCGGTGAAATTTCCCAACAAAGAAGGCGTATTTTTGCTATCCTATATGGGGCAAAAATCTTTTATAACGCATTTATAACAAAAAATGCGTATTTTTGCTGTCCTATTTATAGAAAACAACATTTTATGACGCATTTTAACAAATGCGAAGAATTATCGGTGAAATTTTCCTACAAAGAAGGTGTTTCTTATGTTGTCCTATTTTTACTGTTCTATTTATAGCAAAAAAACATTTTATAGCACATTTTAACAAATGCGAAGAATCATTGGTGAAAGTTACCAACAAAGTTACTGCTGTCCTATTTACAGGAAAAAAAACAGTTTTTACTCAAGCAACTGTTAAGCAACAATAATTTGATTCCAAGACTGAGCATTGAATTTAAAAGTGGAATCCTAATATGAAAGAAGTTTCCAAATAGCAAATAAAGGCTGAGGTCACCTTTAAAGATACTTTGGGGATTTGTTAAGAAAAAAATATTCCATAATTACCTCTTAAGGTTTATGTTCCCCCTGTTAGTTTCGTTATGTTATTTTTGTGCTCTCCTACTTTTGAACATGTCACAGGAAGAGGAGAATTTTGCTATTACTCCATACGTGAGATTCAATCGTACCCATCTACCGAATTAAATTTTTGAAACACGGTGTAGAGAGTGTTTAGTTTAAAAATACGCTGAAAAACACGATTTTTCTGTTTTTTTGAGTTTAGATCCTTTTTTAAAAAAAAGCCAAAATAATGTAATAATTCTGGCTCGGTGAATAGTTATGAGACTAATGAATGCAATGATATAAGTATCATGTTATTTGGTGTAAGCTACAGCTGAAGGCTTGTTCCAAAATTGTTTGTTTCAGAGTGAACCTATACCTTAAGTGCTAGATAAACGCAGCTTTTCCTTCCGAAATCTTAAGACTGTATGCGAGCAAACAATAAGCTGGCTTCTCTACAGAATACACAGCATTTTCCGAGCAAATAATTAAAATTTCTCGAACATAGACGCTAAAACAGGGAAATTCTTTAGTTCAAGCAGCATACTAAGTGATATTGCAGCTTAAAAAATGATTTCTACAAATTTGTAATTAAAAACGTTCAGTTTTCTTCTTAAGCTCTTTAACCTAAACAAGTCGGAGTAAGTAATTCTTGAAATAAGTATTAATGTTGACAAACTTCGTAAGTCAAAATTAACATGAACATCACAAGGACGGAAATGGGAATATTTCCCATTTCCCTACGTTGATGAACTTGTGTCTACTTGTCTCACAGTTAGGGGGCAGGTATAGTACCTCCCTGGTGGTGCCCATGGCTACTGAGGCAAAATGGACCTGTGTTGATTAGATTGCTCCGACCCTCAACCCTTTAATGTAATTTTGTACGTCGACAGTTTTTGACGGAACAAAAGTTCTTGTTTATTCAAAAATTTTACTATCTCGCTAAAGTATTGTTAAGCTCATTCACTATTTTTATCTAGAGATTTGCATTTGCAATTTTGGATATATCTCTTAACCCATACCAGACAGTCCCGACTATCTATAATCATGCTCAGTTCGTGTAGATTAAGTAGACGGAATCATAGAAATTAGCGGAGGATGAAAAAAAAAAAATTTCAAAATCTAGGTGGTGCCAATTTTGTTGATTTAAAAAAAAAAAATGAAAGTACAAACTTTATTTCAAAACAAAATACCGCATAAAGATATGTTCTAAAATCTAGAAGGGAGAAATGTCCCCCCCCCCCCCGTTGACGCTACTGTGTTGATTTTCCTTGTTTAAATGAGTTTTCCTACGCAAATTGTGGCCACTCATTAGCTCCATTAGTAAACTTTAGAGAAGATTCTAAATGGAACAAGAAAGAAAAGCGCAATTCATGTAACTAAGGATCGGCGACATTTCACTGAGGTAATGTGCTTCAAGCACAACCACCATATAACTGAAAACCAGCACCAGCTATGCTCAGAAGTACATGCCCCCTTATAACGTCAGGCTGAAAGATCGTATCTGACATTTGCACACTTTTAAGATAATCACCAAAAACGGTTGCTAAGCTGTTCTCCAATAGGGGGGGGGAATATTAAATCATGTTTTTTCTTTCTTGTAAATTTAAATTTCTAGAACTTTGAGACCACTTGCAATTATTTTGAATTATATATATATGTCAGTGACTTGCCATGCATAACCTAACTTGCCAGTCGATCAATTATATACAATTTACAGAAAAAGATCTAGCCAGAAGTAGTACTACTTTCCATCAAAGATAAAAAAAAAACTTCTCTGTTGGCAATAATTGCATATTGAATGCAATAAAATGGAGATGGCGTAAGAAGCACACTATCCTCAATCATAAAGCTTATTGAAATAAATATGCTAAGAATCATGATATTGCTGCTGTGTGCAATTAACAAACAAATAACTTTTCAAAATAATCATTTCTATATGCTACTGACCAGTTGGAACTGAAAAAAATAACCTGGCTGCTAAGACCCGTAAAGATATTCCTGGACAGTCCCAATTTCACCTTTTCTTGGTGATTTCGCATATCCTTTAGTACACTGGACAGAACCTTCTAGCCTACTTCGGAAAAGCGGCCAGGGTGCTGTGACACAGAAAAAGTACCAACACCAAATCCAGAGGCGAAGCTGCTTGTTCCAATACCCACAATCCAGCCATTGTCCAAAGATAATCCCATGCTGTCGATGTCAGAATGTTTCTTTGAGCCTGCGATTGCTACACAGGGAAAGACCCAGCTTACAGCTGCTTTTATAAAGGCAGATATAAAAGTAGCGACTGAAAGTGGACGGAACAGCGATTTGATTAGACCGGTAAAATATTTCCATAACTCCAGGAGTCACAAGCCCGTATCCAGAGGGAGGGCGGGTTATGGGGTTCGGTCTCTCCCCCCCCCTCCAAAAAAAATGTCCAACCCGTCAAAACATAACAATAATGCATAATAACAAGTTTTTCCATACATTTTTCTTATGGTACCCCCCCCCCACGGACAAAATTCCTGGATGCGCCTTTTGCCTGGAGTAGCAGTGGGTCATAAAATACCTATTACACAGACATGGCTGAGTAGTTCACAATTACCCATTATGCATTTCTTGCTCGGTTCTTTAGAGTCTTTGTTCCAACTATTCTGTTGGTATCGATCGTTCTATGATCGATTCCGACGTCATTAGTTTTAATCCGGTTCATGAGCAAATTTTCAAAGGCCAAAATTTGTTCTTGTGCCGCCATCTATTTTTCCAATGATTGCTTTTCCATCAAGAAAAAGAACTGTAAGTCGTTCTGATATAACAACTATCAAAAACTAATTACATAATTAAAGTTATAGTTGCGTTACTTTTTAACGAATTGGTGGTCAGTTTCACTGCCGTACAATATAATCAATATGTCTTTGGCAAGGTGTTGAGGTCATACATAGCAATATATTAAAATGATATAATGTTTCTGGGTTTGGACCGAATAAAAAATTAAATTATTGCAGCTAAAAATATAAATTCTTCCACAAACAATTTTTGAAACCATGTGATACTGCTATTAGCATTTAATATTCAAAAAAGAAAACAAAGATGAAGAAAATTATGGCATGTGAGCACTAAAGGTTCCGTCCGCTGAGCAGGTGAAGGTAAAAAAAAAAATCCACAAAGTCAATTTTTTTCTAAACGAATAGCTGACAAAGCCATTTAGTGCTTTCATTATCCCAGATTGATTTTCTTGATTTCGTCAAAAGAAAATTGGATTCTCAGAAATCTAGCTAGAAATTAACATTCGCAAACATACGAACATTAACAGGAAATACAAATCATTAACTTTAGTTTACATTTTAGAAAAGCCGATTTGTTTTCGGAGAACTTCAGGGAACCTAAAAGAATTTAGAGTGCTAAAGCGTTTTATAAGCTAGATTTATATAATAAATCTTTTATAAGCGAAATCTTTTATAAATTAATATAGCAGATAAATTAGCATAGCAAATAAATTTTATAAGCAAATCTTTTATAAATCGTTTTATAAGCGTTATATAGCGTTTTAGCGTGCTAAAGCGTAAAGAAATTTAAGTGCTAAAGCGCCTCATTCTCTATGGCTTTCAAGCTTATAAAAAAAGAAGCCAAAAACGTAATAATTGCATATGAAAAATGAACACTCATACCTGCGTCGCAATAAGAAAGGCGATAGTGGCAGCAGTGTCGAGAGGTTTCCGTAAGGCTTCAGGTATCTGTATAACCTCCGTATATGCTTAATCAACCTGTTTACGTTTTAAAGACTCTTTATGTTTAAAATGCAAGACCACACTTCTGCGGTTTCTTCCACAATTTGGGAAATGTAATGGAATGATGCCAAATTTTTCTCGATTCTAGCCTTAATCCCATTGACCCTTTAATGTCGCGATTTCTAAGCATTTCTAAGCACACGTTCAGGTTGGATCAATTCCACCTATTGGGTTTCATTGGAAGCAATCGGTGACAAATCTGAAAACAAACAGCAAAACAAAACACATTGGAAGCATTAATCAATTTAATGAACTTACTTTCCGTCATAACCGTCATTATTTTACCCTTTTTAAGAAGGGTAAAATAATTGGAAGGTCTTGTGCCCTTTTTAATAGTCGAAAGTGATTGGAGGGCAACAAGCACTCCTTCCACGCCCACCATTTCCTCAAACACATCCAATCAAAATTTTGAGATAGCCATTTGTTCAACGTAGTTAAAAGGTCCGGAAATTACGTCTTTTAGGATGATATTCCCCCCCCCAGAGCCCTCAGGACAAACGTTGTAAGTTATGCCCTAGGGGCATATAAGGTTTAAATAGAAACGGTGATCGTATAAACTTCGGAAGGGGCTTATTGGATTTCTAATTAGAAGTTTTAGAGCCCTCTTTTAGATTCAGAGTGATTTTTCGAAGGCGAGCAAATCTTTCATATACTTCAGTTTTGCTACTTCAGATACTTCAGTTACGCATTGCTTGAATAAATGTTTAAGGACTTTCTGGTAAGACTAATAGGGTTCTTCAGTACCAAAGTCGGAACTATTCGGGTCTAAAGTTTGAACAGCAGCTAGCGGATACTGGTACCCAGGACATTTAAAGGTATCTAGAATCGGAGATGCCGGTTGCTAATTTCGGTGCTCAGAAACTTTAATATAACTTAGATGGCGTAATAGTACTTCTATGTATACAAGTTAGATTTCTCACTAAAACCGTCACAATAAGTCAAATCAAGTTCAAAATATAGATAGAGAAATTGAGGACAATTCTTTGCTGATACCCTCCCCCCCCCCCTACTCTATGAATAAAAAATGTAAAGTCATGAAAAATGAAAAAAAATTTTTGCTAGAAAATCCCCATTGTTGTTGTTATCGAAGAAACAGTTCCCAGATGTTTATCCAACGAAACCCCATTTTAAAACTTGTCACGCATGAGACATTCCAATGTTTCCAATATATTTTTGGCAGCTAGGGATGAAAAATGAGGACTTTATTCGAGAAGCCCCACCCCTTTCCTAGACAAAAAATCAAGTCTTCAGACTTCAGAAAGTCTGAAGTCTGAAGACTTCAGTACCCAAGAAGTATCCACGATCACAAACTCACAAACGCTTTTGGGGAGCCTAAGAATCGAACCAGTCTCAAATTTAGCAACAAAGTGCGCAACATGGCTGATTATAACTCTTCAGAGATAACGGAGAAGGTATCCTGCATAGAACTGTTGCAGGTATCAATTGCAAAATAGCACTATTTGATTTGAAGTGTATACAAAATGCTGAAATGCCACAAAAATTCGAAAAAAAAGGAATGTGACTTCATGATAGAAGCATGACATGGCCGAAGAATCCAGCAGCTAACCGTGGAACCTATGATTGGTAAATTTTAAATTAATGTATTTTATGTATAAGGAAAAAGGAAAAACATACATTGGACAACAAAGAGAACCCCTCTCTCTGCTCCTCCCCTAACTCACGACCCCGGAATTAAGGAATCAAAATTTGAAAAAAAAAACAGAAGTTTCGGCCTCTAGTTACAGAAAAAAGAATAAGCTAAACATTGAACATAAAGAGAAATCGTCGCTATAGTTATCCCCTAAATCCTCAAGTCTTCTTACAGCGTACTTACCCCCTTTAAAAATAAAGAAGTTTCTTGAAAGTTCCAACTAAATCCCCAAACCATGAGACAAGACAGGGCATATTCTTCTGAACTACGTGATGAAAGCTAACGACTGGATGCAATCTCCGTAATGAAATTATCTCTTGTCTGGAAAAAACGCATCCTTTTTTGTGAGCATCCAAAAGCCAATTGACTGATCTCCGCTCCCTCGTGTGACTGTTCTGTTACCGGCTCTATAAAATCTATAGAATCGTCTATTGATTTTCTGATTAGCAACTGGCTGGCTGCATCTCAACGACACTGTCAATTATGTACAGTAGATGAGTAGGTATATATAAGAAATCATTAAAAAAATTAAAAACATACTTCATAGAAACCATTTATTAAGGCAAATTTTATTCCATCTCCTTTAAACAAACAAAAAATTGCAACTAAAAAAAAATTGAGCATTTCATGCCAGTTGATGAACAGAACTAAAGCCGTAACCATCGTAAGTCAAGCAAAAAGTTAAATTTGCCATAAAATCACAAATTTATTTTTTGTATCTCGCTCTGTTATAAACGAACCAAGAAATGTAATCTTTTTAACTTCCGGCGCAATAATCTTTGATTTTCGGCATATATTAGTCTTTTTTTAATAAAATATAAAAAAAAGAAAGGAAAAAAGGAAGCCAAAAAAGGAAGACAGAAATGCATATAAAATTATACCTATTTGTGAATAGCGAAGATTAGTATCCCAGGTAAAAAAGAAAAAAAAAAGCTAAATAGCATTTAAATGAAATTTTTTCCGGTCAGACGCCATACTATGATTTTTCAGTGCAAATTAAACTTATTGTTAAATAAAGAAAAATATATACATAAAAAATAGTCTTTAAAACAGTCCCCCAAAAATGTACACCTACCCAAGTTACATTTAGTTTACGCGAAGTTTATATAAGCTACTTAATGAAAATCCATGAAAGTAACTTCAGACACAGAGGCTCGATAAATTAAATGACTATAATCAAACGCCTTACTTTCGATTATCACTGTAAATTTTCAGTGGCTTCCTGTAATGAATGTGACAATACAATGAAGATAATGCCAGATAGTTTGTGGGTGCTATTGAAAGGAAACACGTAATTTTACAGCACATCAGCAACTCCTGAAATATACCAATCAATGCACAAAAGCTTAATCGATGGCGTTATCAACAATGTTTGGGTATGGTACTTTGGATATTTAACGAAAAATCGATTTTTTGGCTTTCATGTTAAACCTCAAATTTATACATTTATTACTTTATAAGAAAAAAAAAACTAAAATAACATAAAAATAACAGACACATTTCTTGCTTCGAAATTTAGTTAACGGTATAAAGGAATGAATATTTAGTAATAATTATGAATTCCAAAACCAACACCAACATCAATAGCCTAATAAGCAACTTTATCCAAATCAAACGTTACATAAAGTCTTAGTTTCGTCAAATTAACGATTAAAAAGATAAAAACAATAAAAGAAAATAACCCATGAGGGCGTATAACCTAAATAGGCAAATACAACCACTTGTCTTGTCCATTGTCTATAGGCAAGAAAGAGTAGTTTATAAAATATAAAGATGAGAAACATCGAAATGACAAATTCAAGACTTTTAGTGAAAGACAACTTCGAAAACGTTTACTTATTTTTTTTCGGGCTGTGGGAAATAATAAAAGAATTTCCGAGGGTCGGGGGGGGGAGGGGTGGAGGGGGAAATTAAAAAAAAATGTATTGAGTAATTTGAATGATAAGTACCTAGAAATTAAATGGAATATAGTATTTCAAGTGGCTCGGGCCCCGATTGCCCCTTCCCCTTTAGAATTTGAAAAATATCTTTTTTATTTTTCCTTTAAAAAAATACTCTTAAAAGTATTGCGTCTTCATTCAAAAAGTTCATGCCCCCTCCCTAAATTTCATGAATATGGGTCATTTATTCAAAAAGTTCTTACCCCCTCCCTACATTTTCATGAATATGGGTCATTGCGGCTACACAATTTGAAAACACCTTTAAAAAATGTAGTTAAAATAGTTTCATACCTTTCGTACTTAGATGTTCAATTCCGTGCAAGGAGAGAGTATAGTTTCATTAAAGTAGACTTTTTGGAAACTAAAGCAAAACATAAAAGTTACTACTCAAACTTATTTTTTCTTGGAACATTCCAAAAATACTAGTTCATCGCAATATTATCTTATTAAGGATGAAATAATAGTTCTAGGAAAGACAACACTTTCCAGGTAATTTGTAAGTTATCCTGACTTATCCCAAAATGTTGGCCACTTCCTGAAACAAATTCCCAAATGTTACTGTTTTTGTAGCAGAACTAATAAAATACCAGGAAAAAAAGAGGAAATATATAATTGATTAAACTCCCTTCTCTGTAACTCAACGAACAAAATTTTTGGTTGACATTTTTCTTCACCCTTATTTAGTTAAGATTTACAAATGAAACATCCTTAATGTTTTTTTCTTCAGTGGGGGAGGGTATGGCATTTTATCATAATCTATTTCATATAATAAAAATGATTAAACAGAATAAATAAAACTGATGTTCTTTGCCCATAACACACTGGGGTTAAAAACACATCTAAAATCCAGATATACTAAAAACAAACTTATATAACAAAACACTCCAAGACGAGATGGGTCGGTCATTCATCAATGTAAAAAATAACTCTTTAAAAAAGGGGTAATCAGTGGTCAATATTGACCCTCGGCACGAAATTTGTGATGTGATTTGCCAGAACCAACGGAACATCCTAAACAACTACCATCGTTTTTTATGCTCGTCCATTGACACACCACCTGGTCCAAGGGATACAACCATCAATAGTCCCCCAATAACGGATAGCGTCTAGAAAAAATACGATATTAAATAAAATAAATAAATAGAAAGTACAATGATTAAATAAATATATAAATAAATAAACAAACAATTTTATAAAAATACAAAACCATAAAATAAATAGTAAATAAAAAAAATAGAAATTAAGAAAAACAAATTTCCATTAGAGCTGTCTTAGACAGATAGATAGATAAGCGCAGTCAAAGCCAAAGGACACAAAATCTGAATATAAATTGAATAAGCTTGAAATTCAAGTTTAAAAGTTTAAATTGGAATCTTTTTCTCGTAATTGAGGCTTGTTAAGAAATATTCCTATTAGTTTAATGATATTGGGATTAATAGAATTCAAGTTATCTGGAAACATTTCCACTTAAAGGCTGCAGCCCCCGAAATACTGCGTGGAAATGGTATAGATCATAGCCAATACTACTGCATAATGAACAAGTATATGTATCTCCAGGGTTACCTTTTTTTTATAAATTAATTTTTGGTTCGATTAGTTTTCCCCCACTGATCGTGACAGCAAAGGGCATATCCAGGATTTTTGTTTGTTGCGGGGGGGGGGGACAAAATAAAACTTAAAAAACGCATCAAACATTTGCTTATTTTCATTTTTGTTACTTTTCTACCAATCAGGCAAAGATTTCGGGAGGGGGGGGGTACAAACCTGGCACCATATACCCTAATAAAAAAATGGCTGAAAACATTGGCGTTCCTCTACCCTCATACGTGACACTACTGCTAACAAGAATACTATAGGATACCAGACCACCCGTTGCGATCAAGAACGCGTCCATTAGGCGTATATCACAAGGTTTTCCCATCTGAAGTACCTTTATGGGACTTTTTTTCCAATTGAAATAACAAGAAGTCAAATTCTAAGTCAGAAATAAGCAGACTTAAAATTTTAGAGTTCCTTATTCAAAATAAGCAGAAGATATTTCAATAAAAGATAGTTTTCAAACGGTGATCAGACCTTGTACACAAAAAATTATTGGGTACCATCCACTAAGCGTGCATCAGAATGTTTTCCAGTCTGAAGAACCTTTACTTACATGGACTACGTGACTTTTCAAAAATGAATGCGCAATCGCGTGGCATTACTTCTTCTGCAACTGGGAAGCTCAAAATCTAATTTTTTTAATATTTTTAAATCGATTGGCAATCTCAGAATTTTTCGTCGACAGTAAATTGGTCCTCCGTAGGGCAAAATCGTAGTTTGGTGCCCGAAAATGGCAGAAAACGACACTTTCCCGTGGCACAATTTTTTTTGGTTACTTTGAAAGGACTCTAGAACTTGGAATTAGCGTTCGAATGCTAATTCTGATCTTCAAGAACCAGCAGTCACCCCTTGGGAAGAAACAAGAAACAAATAAACACGCATCCGTAATCTTTCTTCCTGAAAAAAAAATTATAAAATTCCAAATTTTTCTGAATAGGAGCTTGAAACGTCCATAGTAGTGGGTTCTCTAACATACTGGATCTAATGGTGTGATTTTCACTAAGATCACTTGCCTTTTGGGGGGTATTTTTCTCATTTTCAAAAATAAGGCAAATTTTCTCATATTTGGAATCAGCACAAAAAGCCAATCCTTTTGATGTATTGTTATCAATATTCATTTTTCAGAGTTTTGGTTATTACTGGCCCGAAACGCTCCTTACTTACAGGTCGTTTCCACGAACTGTTTGATTCTACCCCATGTATTCTATATGTATTTTGGGATAGAATATTCCAGGATCCCTTCTTGTCTCCATTTTTTTTATTTCTCTTGTATTTCCCTTTGGCTGCTCAACTTTACACCCGGGGGAGAATTCTCCACGGGGGAAATTTCGGGGAAAAACACGCCGGCCGCCTAAAATCGGAACTGGATGAAATAATCTAGTTTTGATATTTTTTTTTTTTTTGCTTTTTATTTTAAATTATTTTTAACTTCGTTTTATGTTGGACTAACCTCTGAGTAGCCAAACCATTGTAGTATACGTCAGACCATGAACAATAATTTCAACTTTCTACTAACTTCCTGGTACTATAATTTACCAGTTAAACATGTTGGGGTGAAATCATCGATATTTTCCCCGCTTTGGCATTATCACATTATATCAGACAATAAGGTCACTTCTTGAATGACATTACCCTCAGAGAAAAATTTTTCACTCAAAATCTTAATAACTTATTCTTTGATTTGCCGAAAGCTTTAGAAATAACAGACATAGATACGGCATTCAAGTTTTATGGTAACAAAATAAGGGGTAAAAAGTCCCCTTACCTAAAATACAGGAGTTCAGATGTAGGGCCCTTATACTCCGTTTTTTATGTGTTTTTTTTTTGTATATTACGTGTTTGATGTGTTAAAAAGCAATTCCTTGTTTATAAAAAAAAAAAAAAAATATATATTGTTTTTAAATAATTATGAGCAAATCATATTATTCAAGGTTTATGGCAAAAATTATCTTTTATTATTTCCCGAGCTTATTCAAAAATAAAAGGAGAACAAATAATAATTTAGGAGGCCATACTATTCTTTTTTCAGCTTGCTCCGCCGTTTTAGATTCTTTTACTGTTTTAGTAAGAATAAACATATTATCTGTAAACTGGAAACGAGCTGTGCAGAATGAGCTAGACATGAACTGCGTTTTACTCTTTTTTTTAAGCTTTTTTCGCCGTTTTAGATTCTTTTACTGTTTTAGCAAGAATAAACATATTATCTGTAAACTGGAAATGAGCTGTGTAGAATGGGCGACACTAGGGGCGACGTCGAATTGGTGCTATATGAATTGTACAAACGAGAATGTAAACATACAAGAAGCACGGAATTAGCAATCTAAGCCTCGTTCGATTTACTATACTAGTTTAACTAATAATTAGATTTTGCCGTTTTATTTTGTAATTTTCAGTTAACTTCAAACGTTTTATTTACGAACGGATTCTTAGTTCACTAAAAAGTTGACTACGGAACTACTATTAAGGATTTTCATTCTTAGATATCTACAAAGAACTTCTGGCAATAAATCCGAACTCGACAGTTCATGCTTTGACTTGAAAGATGGAGAAGTAATATTTTGGCTAATAACTCCCCTGGGTGGAACACTCCATGGTAAAAGACTTGCCTTTTACAAAATATGACGACTCATTTAGGGTTTCTTTGAATGATGAATAATGATTATTGAATGATGATTGAATGATGCACCAATATGCTAAGTAACTTTGAACGTTGCTCCGATCCATCCTCATTCTCAAATTCAATTGAAACTCTAGCAGATGAAATTTGACTGATTGTTTTTCTAGTCTACAGCAACGAATTTCTGAACAAAATTCGACCGTGAATATTTCTTGCAATATGAATTTGATTTTAGACAAGTTGCAACATAGCCAACTTTCTTTTAAAACGCCGGAGGTGGAAAGAGGGGAGTGGTGGTTTGGAGGAGCCAATGGATCAATTTGTGCCTTCAAGTATTAGTTGAAATTTTTCGCATGATTACAGTTTTAACAAGGTGTAATATGCTTTTCTTTCCTACTTAATGTATCTATAAAAAAATTAGTCATTTGTATTTTCGGGTTCTCGTCCTCTGGGGCTGCGTGGCTCATATCCTCCTAGATGGCTGATATTTCCATCTTTGAACCTGTCTTTGTTAAACAGCTGCCTTAAAATATGTAGGATACCAAGAGGGGTAAAGGGGGTGCCCGAGAGCAGAAAGATTGTGGGATGGGGGACTTGTTTTTGATTATTATGAGGAGACACCGGTCAACTGCTTAAAGCTTTTCAGGATCGAAAGAGTAACTGAGGACGAAGAAAAAAAAGGTTGAATGAGAACATAATTCATTCTTATATTTAGCTTTTATAAAAGTAAAAGAAAAGGAGTCTTACCTGGAAAAAGTCGTATTTCAAGAAATCCCTCAAAGCTTTATAGGCAGGGATAGTCCAGAAAGCATTCTGATAGAAGTTTATAACCGTTAGCCAAACAACTAATATTAAAGCAGATAATTTCGTTTTGTAACCAACTGTTACTAAAACCATCAATGCACAGCCAATCAAATTCTCTAGTATCTAAAAAAAGAATTGTTAGATAAAAAAGAGTCTTAAAAATTTTAGAATCTCATAATTTGAGAAAATTATTTAGTAAGGTGTACTAAGTAAGCTAAATCCATAATTAAGCTAAATCCATTAAGTAATTAAGCAATTATCCATTAAGTAATTAAGCTAATTATTAAGAGCTAAATCCATAAATAAAAATATTGGTCCCTCTTGATTTTCAATCATAAAATCGGTAGGCATGATGTTCCCAGTAAAGAAAAAATAATAATAAAAAAATAAAAAACCAACGCCTATTTATATCCAAAAGAAAACAATGTTCAGATGTTTAACTTTCTAAAATAGCTGCAGTTTTGCCTTTTGGGGAGAATTCAGAGATTTCAGAGATATTTTGGGGATCGTATAAATTTTTTGAAAAGAGACGTACACGAATTAGGATGCTTATCAAAATGAACTGTGTCCATCCTAGAAAATTGTGCATATCTTCTGCAAATTCTAAATTGTAATTGAAATTGACGGTGACCTTCTAGAAGATAGGGAAAATGATAATAATATTTTTAAGTTTAATATAAAATATGAAGCTTTGTGCTAAAGAAAATATTAATGATTTACAAAACTTAAACCAAGTTACACTGAAGTATCCGATTTTGTGAAATCTCTTAAAACACTGGCCGAAACGATAAGTCATGGAACAGGCTATTAAATCAAACAGCAGTTTCGATTGTGGTTCAAGAAACTTGTAAACTAGGAGGCCGCTACTGCTCCCCACTTGAGAGTACTTAAGCACAGTGTTGCCAAAATTAACTGAGATTTCTTGCGACGCTAGTCGAATTTAAGGTCAGTTTCAGCTGTTTCTGGTACAAGTCTTTAAACTGACCTCAAAAATACAATCAGATTAAATTGTTTTACAGCGAACGGATTTAGCATAATAATTTCGAGAAATTGTTATGGAACTTCAAACAGAAAAATCAGTAAAAAATGAAGAAAAATCGATAAAAGATTATGGATAAACTTGCGGATAAATTTTAGCAATAAATAATAACCAAGCAAGCCGTCAAAGAAAAATTTTCAAACAAAAAAGAGATTCAAATACCTATTTTTTTAGTACATTTTTACCAGAACATAAAACAAGAAGCTCTTACTTATTTTAAAAGGACAATTTTCAAGTTAGAAAATAGAATTCTATGTTAAACGCAATTGCATTTTTTTTTTATAAGAGAAGACAGTTTCTCAGAATGGAGCGGCAATGGGTTCTCTATTTCGTTCATCCTGAGTAAGCTGATCTTTAAACTCCAAATCATTTAGCCAGGCAGTGTTATAACTTTGATCATAACACTTAATTTTTTGCCTCGATAGTGCCTCTGTTGTAAATCAAGGGCTTTAACTCTATTATACACAATGCAATCAATTCACAAACATGGCCGTCAATTCAAGAAAATGTAGAGGGAGGGGGACAAACTGTATTTTTCCAAAATCGGGGGTGGGAGTAATTTCCTTGTTTGCAAATGAAAATATCAAAAATGGTATTTTAGATGAGAACACGAAAAAAATCTGATTTTTCGAAATAGGAGGGGGGATATACCACCCTCCAATTGACACACCTGTTCAAAAATTAGCAAATCAACATATAAATAAATTGATGATGGGTTTACAATCAGTGGAAACTATTCACGGAAATGTAGGTGGGGGGAGGAGGAATATATCCTCAGAATTTACAGAGGGGGGGGGGCAATTTTTTCGAATGTCTTAACAAAAATTTACAAGGATTCTTTTTAACGAATGGGAGGGGGCAAATCCCCCCCCCCCGATTAACACTACTGTTCACAGTCAATCACAAAGAAATCCTAATAGCAAACCAAGGATGGTGACAATAAAGAACCGGCAAATCGTGCGAAAGAAATGGATTAAACATGAATGGACATAATTGATTTGGTTTCATTGAAGTTATAATAGTGTACTTTTGATAGTACAAGTAACAATTAGTAGAACTGAAATCCCAAGATCTTGGGCAGAACCACAAGGAGAGGCAGCCCTAAACTAAAGCATAGCTTTGTATTTGAAGAATTGAAAGGTCTTTAGAAACAAGGGTTAACAGTCGAAATAGTTCCCTCTTATTTTTCACTCAATAACCCATTAGATATGATATCCCTAGTAAATAAAAAAGAAGATTTCGGGGAACAAAATTTTTAACAAAAATTTCGGGGGAGGAGGGGGATCAAACTGCCCCCCCCCCCCTTCTTGGATACAGCGTTTATATGGAATAAATATTGTTATTTAGGGTGAAACAAAAGCAACTAAAACAAATCCAAGTCTTTTACGCTATGCAGCACAGCCTAAATCGATTTTTTTTTTAACTTACCTGCAAAAATGAAAATTCTAGTCGAATAAGTGAGAGGAACATGAAGACTAACAAAATTCTGCCAGTTAACTGAAGGTACGATTTAGGCTTGTTGTCACCAAGGGTTGGCACTCCAGCAAAGAGACTTCGAGCTTCGGCGCGACTTTCTGCTAACAACAGCAGCAACCCGCCAACCAAGGCAAGATTCCTAAATAGGAACTGCATGTCCCACAAAATGCTATATGCAATCGTCTGGAAAAGTTAAGGCTGTTAGAAATATAAATACCTTTTTTTTATTAGTTTTTATTACAATTAAATTAATTTTTTTATTAAAAAATAACTTTTTTCTTGATATTCAACAAAAGTGAAAAATAAGTACCTACTGGAATCAATGAAGAAAAAAGGAAGCTTTCACGTAGCAAAAAAAGTACCCTTAGATATTAAAGAACCTATGAAAAAAGAATTTAAAAAAAAGTCGCAATTAAAAACCTCCTGATACTGTACTATTAACTTAATTCACAAGGTAATTAATTCACAGAATAATATGGTAGCTCAACTTCTGAGTCAGGGAGGTCAAAGAAGAGGAAAAGCGGGCATACATCCCCTTTAAGGAATAAACTAGAATGTAAATGTTCCCAATTCTTTTTACAAAACGTATTAATTTATATCGTTCTCACCCCTCTCCCATAGGTTTATTTAACATGTAACAGGGAGATACTGTCTGGGATTTTCCAAAATTAAAAACGAAAAAAAAACTGCTCCCAGTTGAGTAGAAACGAGTAAGATACCTTACAAACGCATATTTTCCAATTTGGCTGAATGGACCATGATTTGAGACATTCGATGGGCGTTCTTTCTTTTAAGGATTACATTTGGTAAAGATATATCAATCTTAGCAAATTTTTATTTTACATCTTACTATATTTAAGGATTTATTGTACAGGCAGAAGCAAGGTTTGCCATGAAGCAGTCAGGCATTCGATTAACCCTTGAGTAGTAACACGGAAATAATATAAAAGCATGTGCATATCAGTTCTCGCAGCCTATCACTATAGAATATATAATATCAAATGCATAGAACCAGCCATAGTACATTGATTTCAACTATAGCATTAACATGATTACAGATTATGTACTGATAGGGTGGACACAATTGCTTTCTTGACAAATCGTCGTTGGAAATTTAATGAAAGTACTAGAACCTAGCGAATGAAATATTCAGGGGTTATCACAGGTATCAATTCCTCAAAGTCTCTGCGAGTTTCACTCGCCAAGCCTCAACTATTTTCTTTAAAATAACATTAAAGAAAGTTTGTCCAAAAAGCAATTCTTTACCCTATATTTGGAAGACAAATACACAGAACACAAGCTATTATAGGCAGTGCAAAAGCGCTGCCTAAGCAAAGAACGATGTTGGCAGAATGTATTATTTTTTGTTTTTCCTTTTAGACCAGGGCACATCGTATCGAAGAAGTTTTCGTAGAAACTTCGAAAAAGGCTCATTTGAATGGAAATTAGGAGGGCTTGTGCCCATTTAATACCCGAAAATGATTGGAAGGCAACTGACACCCCTCTCGCACCCACCATTTCCCCAAACACATCCAATCAAAATTTGGAGATAGCTATTTTGTTCAACGTAGTTGAAAGTTATGGAATTAGGTCTTTAAGGATGACAAACTCCCCCCCCCACAGCCCCCAGGGCAAGCTTTTAAATTATGCCCTGGGGGCATATAAAGTTTTTACATAAAGCGTTGTCGTAGAAACTTCAAAAAGGGCTCATTCGATTTGAAATTGTCAAAACAGTCGAAGGTAATTTGAGGCCAACTAACTCCTCTCTCACGCCCACCATTTCTCCGGACACATCCAACCAAAATTTCGAGGTAGCCATTTTGTTCAACGTAATTGAAAGGTCCAGAAATTATGTCTTTGAGGATAACATCCCCCACATAGCCCTCAGGACAAGGGAAGTAAGTTATGCCCTTGGGGCATATAAGGTTTTTATAGAAAGTTTTGGCGTAGAAGCTTCAAAAAGAGCCCATTCGATTGGAAATTGAGAATACTAGTGCCTTTTTTATTAGTCGAAAGCGATCAGAGGCAAATGCCTCCTCTCTCCCCACGCCCATCATTTCCCCAAACACTTCCAATCAAAATTTTTAGATAGGCATTTTGTTCTACGTATTTGCAAAACTTTGCAAATTATGTCTTTGTGGATGAAAAATCTCCCCAACCCTCAGGGCAAGGGTTTTAAGTTATGTCCTGGGGGTATATAAGGTTATTATAGAAAGCGGGGTCATATAAACTTCCGAAGGGGCTCATTTGATTGGTAATCATGCGCTCTAGTGCTCTTTTTAAGAGTCAAAGCGATCGGAGTTATAAGTTATGCCCAGGAAGGGAGGATTGTTTAACTTTAGAAGAGGCTCATTTGGTTGAAAATTGGAAGTTCAAGCATCAAAAGTGATGGACAGCATTTAGCCCCCCCTCCTCTTCTACAACCCCTCCTTTCACCAAACGCATCTGATTGAAATTATGAGATAGCAATTTTTTTCCAAAACAGTCCGAAGAACATATAAAAATGTCTCTAGGGATGACACATCCCCCCAGAGCCCTGGGTATATGGTTGTCAGTAATTTTATGAGTGCATATAAGGTTTTTATTTAATGGGTGCCCGTATAAACATCAGATGGGGCTTATTTGATTTGACCTTGGAAGTCATAGTGCCCTTTTCAAAAGTCCCCGTGATTTGAGAGCAAACACCCCCCCCCCCTTCACGCTAAGCATTTGCCTTAACACCTCCAATCAAAATTTTGAGATGAAAATTTTATTCATCGTAGTTGAAGGTTTCGGAAATTATGTCTGTGAAGAAGACAACCCCTTCCCCCAAGAGCTCTAAGGGATAGCGTTGTAATCTTTGCCTTTGGGTCATTTGAGGTTCTTATAAAAAGGGTGATCGTATATGATTTGGTAGGGACCAATCGGTGTGGTAATCATAAGTTATATGGCCCTTTTTAATTGGTATGGTGATCAGTGCGCAGCTACCCCCCCCCCCCCAACACAAAAGCACATCGTGTTTTCCTGAGATATATCCGATATATACTTTGAGACAGTCTTTTTATTCAAAATAGTCAAAACATCATATAATAAGCCTTTTGAGGTTGGTACAAACCATCAGAGCCTGAGGGCGATGGTTGTAAGTTATGCCCCTGGGGCACTTAAGGTTCTTATGGAAGAGATGGTTTTATAAGCTTTGGAGGTGGCTCATTTGGTTGAAATCGGAAGTTCTAGTTCCCTTTTAAGAGTCAATAGTGATAGAAGTTAAGTAGCACCCCCACCAGCCAACCACCCCTCTTTACACTAAACGCCTCTGATCGAAACTGTGCGATGGCAATTTTGTTCAAAAAAGTTCAAAGAACATATAACAATGCTTCCAGGGTTGGCCCTGGGGGCATATAAGATTTTTATGGAATGAGTGGTCGTATTAAATTCAGATGGGTCTCATTTGATTTTAAATTGGAAGTTATAGCGCCCTTTTTAAGAGTCAAAGTGATTTGAGAGCAACCTCCCCCCCCCCATGCCCATCATTTCCCATAATAAATACCTAAACACAGTTTTGAGACGTCAATTTTTTCCACAGTGTTGAAAGATTCAGTAATCATGCCTAGCAATAGTTGTAGTAGCAATAGTAGCATTATTAGCAGTATGCAGATAGCACCTTTTTTTCTACATCCCCTTCAACACACAATGACATTGTTAACTTAATACCATCAATCGCTCCTGAAGCATTGCTGATACGTTCTCTTGACAACCTATATGGGCATAGTGTGTTTCGAGTTTTTTCAATGCAGTTACAATATTACCCAAAGTTTTCGCGCATAGTGTGTTTCGAGTTTTTTCAATGCAGTTACAATATTACCCAAAGTTTTCGCCTTAATACCCTTAGGTTTATTAGTGGTAGTAGTAGCACCAGTAAATATAGTAGTAGCAGTAGGAGTACAGTTAATAGTAGTAGTCTTAGCTTTAGTAGCAGTAGTAGTAGCAGCAGTAATAGTACCAGCAGTTGTAGGAGTAGAAGCATTAGTATTATGATTCAAATATTGTCTTTTGGTTAGTTCAACATCCCCCACAACAAGCGTTGTAAGTTTTAATTTCATATGCGAAACTGTTCCTAAAATATTGCTGATACGCCCTTTTGACACTGGATCAATACGATCACCCCTGGAGAAAAAAATAGACACGCATCCAAGATCCTTCTTCTGGCAAAAAATACAAAATTCCACATTTTTACATATAAGAGCTTGAAACCTCTTGAGTAGCGTTCTCTGATACGCTAAATCTGATGGTGATATTTTTATCAAGATTCTTTGATTTTTACGGGATGTTTCCCCCTTTTTCCGAAAATAAGGCAAACTTTCTCAGGCTCGTAGGCTCGTAACTATTGAGCCAGGTTGCTCCTTATTTACAGTTCGTTACTGTTTGACTATCAAAATATTTCTTTAATATGTCTGGTGGTATATAATGCAAAGTTTTTAGCAGAAAAATAAACATGTGAACATCACCTATTTCTCAATTTAGAAATTAGTGGCATCATAGAATCAGCACGGTTAATTCTGCCATCAATCTGCAAAGTAGGCACTGCCTTCCTTACCAATCTTAGTGGTGTCTGTGCCTCAGACAGAAATAGTCCCCCTCCCCCTGATCTACGGGGATTTGTTTTATAATAATTAAGCCCTCTATGAGACGTTTTTTCTAAATTATCATTTTGCATTTTTTAATGTTTTTAATAATAATAATATAATAATAATGATAATAATAATAACAACAATAATGATAATAATAATCCTAACTAATAACCATTAAATAACAAATTAAGCAACAATACTAATCTTACTAATAATAATTAATGAATCCCCATATTTTTCATATAACTTGCCAATTACTTTCTTTTTCACCTTCCCCTACCACAAAGCTACTGAATATATACCTCTGAAAGAAACAAGCCAATTAATTTAACATTCAATTTTATAAAACAAGTATAATCATCCTACTTTTGACATGTTTAAAATCAGTTCTGTGAATGATCTATAATAAGAGTCTTACTTACTCCCGCCATTTACCCGTTCCATTTAAACATTTGCCTCTCAATTACTCGGACTATCTGTCTTGGCTTTTTCTAAAGTTAGCCAGGTCTTGATACCTACTGCAGAATACTTGATTTTTAATTCATCGTAAATCTCTGAGGTCAATCATTTTAATGCTGTTCTGCGCATTTGAATGAATAATACTTATTCGTTCTGCGCATTTTGAATCGAATTTAACAAAAATTTATGTGAGCATTCTTATGTCAGTTGCGAACACAGTGCCTTGTTTCAAGGAAAGGGGGGACACCCGAGAAGGTAAAAAAAAGTTATTCTCATAAGAATTGTACATGAAAAAACCGTGGGAAAGATGGAGTAGAAAAAAAGAAAGTAAATTAGCTTTCGAAATCAACTACACCGTTTAAGTGAACTATATGTTATTTATGAAATTAAGGAAGTATCTATTATGTTTTTTACGGTTAGTACTTATTACTACGGCACCAGTGAGTATTCAATAAGCCTGGTCCTCCTATTACCCATTTCCAGCCCGAGAAAAGTGCTGAAGTGATCTTGTTCTTTAAATTAGACACTGAAATTGTTTGCTATTTTTCAGGAGAAAGTGTCTCCTGAAGTAAATAACATCGCTTGAATTCTAACTTTGTCCCCTTATCAAAACAGGCTTGCGGGAAGTTTTTGGTTGCCTTAAGAGATCAACTCTCGAACAGTGGAAAAGTTGTTGAAAGTCCAGAAAAACCTTTGTCTGACCTTGGAGAGGTGAGTTATCGATCGTACTGATCTTGGGTTCTCTTAGAAATTTGGTTTCTCGTAAAAACTGATGCGTACATACTTACGTCAGATGCTCACACCATAACCATAGGGAAGGTGGGGTAGGAAAAAAAGAAAGAAAATCAGCTTTTGAAATCAACCACAGCGTGTAAGTGAAGTGGATGTTATTACTGAATTAAAAAAGCCTCTATTATGCGTTAATCCAAGTGCTGCTCTGAAAGTACATGCTATATATATATATATATATATATATATATATATATATATATATATATATATATATATATATATATATATATATATATATATATATATATATATATATATATATATATATATATATATATATATATATATATATATATATATATATATATATATATATATATATATATATATATATATATATATATATATATATATATATATATATATATATATATATATATATATATATGTATATTAATATCTATTATCATGATATAATATAATAAAGTTAAGACCTCGTTTTTGTTCTCGATTCTTATTTTAATTCAATCAGACAAGCTTTTTATGCCTCTTTACACCTCAAAAGACAGTATCGTTTTCCTTCTTTTCCTAAAGGGGTCAGCAGCCGAGAATGTTCCGGTAGGGCCGTAAAGAGACTATATTTTTCATCTGTTCATAAAAGTCTCACTTTTGGGTTAACATTGTGTTAATTTTTGGATTTATGGCCCTTTTGTAAATGAAATTCTTACCAGGCATGAGCACAATGGACTAGAGGTAAAGAAGTGAGCACAAGAGGTAAACACATGAGCACATGAGCACAAGAGGTAAAGAAGTACCCCAGCAGAGGCAACAGCATACATCCACAGAGGGGAGGCCACCCCCTCACTTTGCCTATAAATTGCAGTTTAAATATATATAACTTTTGTGTTTTTATGATTCTCTAAAACTCTTTTGCCCCCCCCCCCCAACTGCCATGCCTGTATATATCTATTGGTTGATGTATTTTATAAACAAAACGCTTAATACCTGCATCATTACAATGGAAAAGAGAAGAATACATGCGATGGCAACACGGAGCCTGAACAGCACCATAAAGCATCCAGCTAACTGACCACCCATGTTAAAAATAACAAATATGGTTGCCAAAAATCGTCCACAACCCCAGGAAATGTCCATATAATCTCTTTGTTCATTCCACTGAAAGTACATTCGGATCCCATCTTCTAAAAACGTAGAAATCAAACATAGTCTAGCAATTGTTGGTAAAAATAACTTTGAGCGGCGTAGAACCTAAAAAAAAATGAAGGCAACAATGAGAATATTGAACGAGATAATGAAATGAAAATAATAAAGACTGGTAAACCTGTGTTGGGGATGAAACTCGTTTATAACGACAGAAAATAAATAATAATAAGGAAGTTAACATAATTAAAAAAAAAACAAGGTAAGTTGTATTGACAGATAGCCTCAGTTTGCACATGAGGGGTTAGAAATTAATAGAACTGGGGATTTGGGATGGAATAGTCTGGTCATTCAGACTGGTGACATTTATATGGATCCTCTGGAAGGCAAAGAAATTTTTTTAAACAGCCGTAAATTGGACAAATTTACATTTACACACATTGAGCAAATTTGCCTATAAATTGGCCGTAAATTTGGGTAATTATACATACAACAGCAAAAAGTCTACTACCAGCCACCCAGATATTTCAGCTGTACACATTAGCAGACACTAATTGACAGTTCGTTATTGGCAGACAAAATATCAACCCTGAAAAGATCTAAAATATTCTAAAATAATATAATTTGTGATCCCAATCTCTACTATTAAAAGCTAGAACTTACAAAGACCTATCACAAGTCAGGAGGGATATTTCAATTTATTTGTGATATGAAACTGTGTCAACTCCTGGGGATTGTCAAGTATATAATTAAAATATTCATAATTTTGTTTGCATATTTCCCTTCGCACTCTCTTGAAAATGTCACCCCATTTCGTTCTTTGCATTTTCATTTCTTGCTTGTTAGATGGAAAGCCCGTGTGGTCTTTGCAGAAGATTAGAGGAAAGTGGGGGACGTTAGAATTTACCAATTAAAAATATCTGTTAGATTGCTTAGTTCTACCAAAAAAACAATGTTTCCTTCTTTTTTTGCAATATTAAACGAATTTTCTAATTGACTTAAAGTCACATCCATGGCTCGTTGTATAATTCAAGGGACTGTATGTGTATAGGGGTTTCGGACTAGGCGGTTCTAATGGTGTACTTTGTGGTTTGAATATGACATTGGAGCACATTCTTTTACGCATATATAGCTTCAGAATATACAACTTGTACACAGAAAAATATGCTCCCTTCTATATTTTTTTTTCTCAAGAGACCACTATAGGCAAGTTCAATGTAGCATCAACACCACTGATTGTATGCAGGCCTACTCCTTCTTTTCTGAATGTTTGTAGACATTATGAAGGTTTTGAAAACCTGATAGTTCTTAAATATTTTTAATAATTTTTAATATTTTAATATAATAAATTTTTAAATATTTTCTAAATATTTAGCAAATTGTGTAATTTTGGTTAAGTTCTAGCAGTCATAACTAGAAAACTAAAATCCAGGTAACTGATATAAAATTTCAGAAAAGAAAAGTTATATATATATATATATATATATATATATATATATATATATATATATATATATATATATCACTCCATAAGGCAGGGAAATCCTTAAAATTAGTTGTAAAAATAAGATTTTTAGTAGTTTTGGACAACCTTACCCTCCCTAAGAAAAATATTCTGAAGCCACTGATATGTGCACCTATGTTCATGGGAACAAAGGGTGGGGGGAGGCATCAGGTCAATACCCCCCCCCCACAGAAATCCTAAATATTCATAGATTTTTTGCTATTTCCTGTTCAAATTATGATATAAAATTTGTTTTTAATTATTGATGCCTCTATTTTTTTAATTATTCCCCCCCCATAAAAAATAAATAAAGAGGGACAATCTTTAAGAATAGTGGCAAAAGTAAAACTTCTAGCAGTTTCAGACAACCTTACCCTCTTTTGGGAGAAATACTCTGGAGCTTTTGGTATGTACACCTATGGTCATGGGCACCCAAAAGTGCAGGGAGGGGTTAGACCAATAACCCCCCCCCCCCAAGAATCTTAATATTCTTGATATTTAATATTTATTCTTAATATTCCCCCCCCCCCCAAATATTCTTGAACTTCTGGGCACTTCGTATTTAACTCATCATATACAATATATTTTTAATTACCCCCCCCCCCCCCACATACACAAAAAATCTTGTGTATAGGCCTGGCAGAACGCTTCATCCCCCATAAAAATTCATCTATGTGTGCTTATGGTTACTCCTCTAGAGCCACCTCCTTAAGGGGTGGCACCTCTCTTCACATAACAGAAGCATAAAACCTCCTGACAAAACTGGGCAACACAGAGGCCAGATTGGGCACTTTTGGTATACATGGTGTGCTAAAGTACATATTAAAAGTAATAGACATGCAAAATGTGTGCTGAGACTTCTTGCTCAGATGTGGCATCAGGTGGGCCTGCGAGACTTGATCAAAACTATCTTACTCCTAGGAGCAGAGAAGTCTTACTAGTAAGGAAAGAATCCAAAGATATTTTCCAGGGACATAAAGAATAGGTTTCCAACCAAAATATCCAATACTTTTGAGATTGCCCATACCACACTTACCTGTACAGATACCATATATATATATATATATATATATATATATATCTACATGCACCCTGTGCACATTTTATTATTATTTATTGAAAACCCATCTTCACACAAAAAGAAAAGGATAGAGCACTACAAAAAAAGCAAAAGGGCACTATACAACTATGACAGTGTAACTAATGTAGAAGGAGTTGGCTCCAAGAATGGTTTGAAATTTTTTGGTTGTATTTTTCTACAAGTTTAGCAACAGCTATAGAAGGGTCTGCTATATGCAGACTACTAATGATCTTTGATCTATGGGTCCAGATTGGATATCTCAGTAGGTATATGCGTTAGACCTTTCGGTCACGGTGTTCTCACCTAAAGACATACTCTAAATTAGACCCCGACACCGCACCGGCGAACAACCAAAAATGCCACCAACGAGAGGCCCGGTAAATCACCGCCGAAATGTCACTACGCCGCCGGCACTCCTCAGGCACGCCGCCGCCGGCAGAGGCGGCGGCATTTGTCTGACTTTGAATTAATTTTGCGGCAACTCTTTATTGCGTCAACCGCAAAGTCGGAGCTTTTCTTTCTCGTGTGGTTTAGTAGTTCGACTTTCCTGATTAGAAATCAAGGAGGGCTTGCAATATCCCCAAATTTTCGGGGTTTTACCCAAAAATCTATGCGTCACCTTGGAAAAAAAAAAAATTTTGGTTCCCCGAATCCCCGAAAATCACCCAATCACGGTGCCACCCCTAGCGATTTATCACCAGTGACTTTCCCTGCCAAATATTACTTTGCATACCATAATTCTTCACTACTCTCTTGCTCGTTAATTTTCGTCTCTTTTGTTACTTTGCATAAAAATCAGACAGATGCAATTGCAATATACACAGTTCTTTGTTGACAAAAAAGTATCGTCTTTATAAAATGAGATTAGACCATTTTGAATGCAGTTTCCCAATTGCTATTTCTTACATCATTTGTAGTCAAGAATTTTATTTTTAAGTTGAATAGAACGTATTCACTACTATACAACTTCAGTTAGATTTTAAAATTGATAGTCGACAGTTGTTTCTACAGCTGAATCGTAAGTTGGCAGAATTGTTTTCTTTTGCTGTTTTTAGATAAGATTTTCTTAATGTGTTTTTAGGTAGGGAGGTATTATATTTAAACGACAATATCTCGATTTTTTTTTATTGAAATCAGGGATGCCAAAAAGTTTTTTTTTTTAAATTTAAAGCAGAGACGGTATCCTATCATGGTGGTATCCAGAGGGGTGGGGGGGGGGGGTTGGGAGCAATCATATTTAAATGATAATACCTCAATTTTTTTAAGCAGGGATGCCAATTAGTTAATTATCTTTTTTTTTTAATGTAAAGCAGAGACGGTATCCTATCAAGATGGTATCCAGAGGGGGAGACATAGGGAGTTATTATATTTAAGTGATAGTACCTTGATTTTTATTATTGAAAGCAGGGATGCCAAAAAATTATTTTTATTAATTTAAAGTAGAGACGGTATTCTATCAAGGTGGTATCCAGAGGGAGAGGGGTTAGGGAGGTATTATATTTAAATGAAAACATCTCAAATTTATTTATTTTTTAAAGCAGGGGTGCCAAAAAGTTATTTTTTTTTAATTTAAAGCAGAGACGGTATCCTATCAAGGGGGTATCCAGAGGGGGTGGGGGTAGTGAAGTATTATATTTAAATGATAATATTTTGAGTTTTTTATTGAAAGCAGGGATGCCAAAAAGTTAATTATTTTTTTAATTTAAAGCAGACACGGATCTTATAGAACATTATATGGCTGCTTTAAAACAATAAAAAAGGGAGTGTGAAGGGAGGTGAGAGACTTTTACAAGAATATGACAGTTTGGTTGCTACCAGCAGCTACTAGGTGGAGTATCCTATGAAAGTGTACTGTCAATGAGTAGAGAAAGTAAATTTGTAAATTTAAACTGTGATTTGAGAAAGACTGATGAAAATATTGTTTGCAGTCAACATTGATCATGCCTGCGGCGCCCGTCGACATCTTACCGGCGGCGTGCCGGTGGCACACCTCCGCTGCTGTTTTTGGCCCCGCCGCCGCCGGTCTTCCCTCATCGGCGCGGCGCCGGGGTCTACTCTAAATGTCTTATTTTCAAAACCGCATAAAACAGTGCGACTTCGAAGATTTGCGCTCCATACTCTCCTATGTTGAAAAACATCAGTGGTAGAATTTTCATCCAAATTACATCAAATTTCAGCTTTTGTGTTTTTTTTTAAGTTGAACTCCTGAAGTTGTGTGCCAGGAAATGGGCGTACCAGGTATATTTATGCCAGTTCTACTGCAGTTCTATGAAAATAATTCTACAGAAAAAAATACTGATATTTTGTAGTTTATGTTCAGAGCCATCTGTGGGCACTTATCTCCGGCAATAAAATCTACAATCAGGGTTGTCTGATGTTCTTCTCAGAGGACAATGTGATTTGCATTCAATTTTTCATCTAATTTCAGCAGTTTTTGGTTGTGTTATTTTTAGCGTATTCTTCTTTATGTTTTGCTGTTGCTGTTTTGTGTTATGCACCCAACAAGGAGAGTCCAGTATGCAGATACTGTCAATGAATTGGCCGAGATATATTCCAATTTGTCTGAGCTTTCTAACTTGCCAAACTCAGATGATGAAGGGGAGGATTGGACACTGTCGATTGTGCACAACCAGAGTAATGACACTGAAATGTCATTGGAAAGTGTTGAGAAAGAAGATGCTGTACCCAATGCCACAGCAGCATCAAATCCAAAGCAGCATTGACTGATCTGGAAAAACGCTACGTTTAAAAAAGGTGTCCATGATTGCAGACCAAGTCCACAAACAGTTGGATGTGAAGAACCTATGCAATACTTCAATGAATATTTCGATTTGAACTTTTATAAACTTGCAGCAGAAAAAACAAACATATACTCTGACCCTACAAATTTTTGGAACTGGAACTGAAACAGGAACAAATATCGGTACTACTGCTATGAAAATTAATAAATTCAATGGAATTCACACACAGATTTTGCCAACTTCTGATCTTCTTTCACATGGTCAACAAAAATGCCAGAGATCCTCAGAACCCGGATTGGTTATGGAAGGTGTGACCTGTCATTGACCAAGTCTTGCAATGGAAAATAAAGAGTATCATATCTTGTGATAAAATTTCAGTTGGTAAACAAATGGTTCCTTACACAGGAACTTTTGATATTAAACGGTATATACATGGCAAACCAATCCCATGGGATATAAAGTTCTTTTTGCTCTGCAAAAGCAATGGCCTAATTCTAACCTTTGATGTTCTTCTTGGAAGAAGAGTGTCCTTACTGACGAATAGAACGAGTTTGTATTAGGTCCAGGTATGGTTCTAGCCTTCGTAAGTGATGTGCACTCTTTCCTTATATAAAACTTTTCTTTAGCAACTTCTTTACAGGCACATCTCTGATACAAGAACTGGAAAAGAACAGGGTTATATGGTACAGGTACCATAAGAACAAACACGGTGCATGGCACAAAGCTCAACTCTGGTATAACTCAAGAAAAGAGGCAGAGGATCTTACCATTAATTAGTAAGCAGCAACTTATGTCTGGTGGAGTGGATGGACTGAAGGTCGTTCTTTATTGCTTCAAATATGATAAGAGGTGGAGAAGTGAAAGAAGTGAAGAAATTGTGAAAAAAAGGCTGAAGTACTGGTTTGGTAGCTGGAAGCTATTGCAGTGTATAACTGGTCTAAGGGTAGAGTCAACAAACTCAACCAAATGGTTTTGTATTATCAAGTCTTCATTTGGTTCAAGAAGTGGACACCATGGCTTGTGTTCCACCTGATCAACTTGGCAATAGTGAATTGCTGGTTTGAAAACGCAGAATTTCAGAAGGCCCTAAAGTCCAAACCCTTTACAGATTCTCTGGCTTTTATGTCTAGAGATCGCTGGGTCTCTCATTGCCAGCAAAGAGGTGACACCCATGAGACGAGGGAGATTACGCTCGGTCCCTCTACCAACGACAAGGAAAATGATACGATGGCCCCTCTGTTGCTGCTCCCTCCCCAAAAGAGGAAGGTAAAATTCCAAAGACATGCTTTGCTGTGAAAGGGAATTTTTCTTCCATTGGCCTGAAAAAAATAAAGTTAAAAAAACGTACAAAATGCCCCATGCATCATGAAAACCCACTTTGGCTGCACCAAATCCAAGTTCCTATTATGCCTGAAGGAAGCCAAAAACTGCTTTGTAAAATTTCCTACTCCTAAATAAGATAATAAAATGAGATAGGAATGTAATTAAGTGAGATAAGAACATATTTGGTAACCTTGGCTTCTCTGTTTTTTTTTTTTTTAGATATTTTATTTGAATACATAAATAGTGTCATTTTATCTTCAGACAAGTATGTTCAAGATCAGGCACAACGAAAGATGTAAAAATTCTGAGAAAAATACTGTATCATCTCGGTGTGTCAGAAGCTCTAAAAACATTTGTTGCACAATTTTCATCCTTTCCAATAAAATTCATGACTTAAAGGGTTGAGGTCCCTTAAGACCTAATGGCACAACAATTCATAAATCCCCAGAAAAGGAAACAAATATCTTTACCTCATCTGCAATTTCCTCTCCTTTGCTAATTAGCTGATTTGTATTAAATCCTGACATAATGATGATTCTATCCTTTTCCACCAATCCTAAAAATAAAATACTTAACAACATTGTTGACTGATACTGGTATTGCTAGCACTCCTAGGCAGGCTGACTGTGTGCATCTCCTCGGACATTGTTGACTATGTATGTGAAGCTGCATTGAAAAAGAATTAAAAAGCTGTAAGGACATGGACTATCTTTAAAGGGTGTGTTGATGCCTAAACTGAAAAAAAGTGCTAAATTAAACCATTGAGCAGTGACTAAAATCTACAGAACTTCAGTCATTAAAGATTAAATAATGACAAGATCTCAACTTACAAACTACAGGGTGTCCACAAAGTCTGGATAGATACAAATTTCATTTTTTAGATTTGTACAAAACAACACTGAACAAAACAAATTTATTTAACAATAACATATGTAGAATTGTATTTTCAATATGATTTTGATTAGTTGCCTTTGTAAATTCAGGTGAACTTGATTGAATAGGTGGACATTGCTGTCCATTTCAGCCAATTTATATGAAAAACGAATTTGTCTGAAAATTTTATCATATTTTATTCCTTTATCTTGTTACTTTTTTATCTTATTTTATCTTTAGATTATCTGATCTATTCATCTGAAAAATCTAAACTTGTATGCATACTTTACACAGTTGCCACGCTTTACAAGACTAAATGTCTGGGCTTAAAAACAAAATATGTCCAACAGGGCACAAAACAAGTAAGGTAAGTAACAGCAATTGTATGATCACAGAGTTATTAAAAACTGATGTGCCTCCTTTCTTTGTTGTGCAGCCTCATTAAGCACAACATAATATCCTAGAAAGTTGAGTAAGGACTGATTCTGGCAACTGCTGATATCCCAGTGTCCATTTACGGTAGGAAAGGTGGCTGAATATTCTTTTTGAACCCTAAATGGTATCAGAGCTACAATTTGAAATAGCTATTTTGATCTGAAAAGATGACATAAAAAAAACATGTTATGGCATGATGTGTGCTAGACTGGAGATGTATGTTATGTGAATAACCCACTTAAGAGTAAGGCTTAAAAGGTATATTCAGTGAGCAGGAAAGTGTAAATATTATATGTTGCTGAAATTAAAATCATGTGATGATTGATAGCCAACAAGATAAAATATTTTAGGTCAATTTTGGAACTACTTTAACTATATTTGAGGCACTGAAACTGAATATAGAATTAATTTTTGTCTGTATCCATGTATCTAGCAATGTTTTTTCTTATTTGGGACATCCAAATGTGAATGTTTAAAATCTTACTTTTAAAAGAAAGCACATCCAAATTGCTGCAAATGACCATATTATCATAAGCTATAGGATTAAACCATACCCAAAAAGATTGTTATTTAGAAAACATCTGTATATACTGATTATAGTCTAATCCAATGGGAACTAGCAGAATGCAACTGGTCCTTCATTGATGCAATGAGTGTATATGATTCATGATATTGCTTGATGTTGTCAATAGACATTCATCTACAAAATGGATTCACACACCCAAAACCCTCCCATTTGTGTCAAAGGAATTAAAAATGGCCAGGAACAAGAAAAAAAAAGTTTGGTGGTTGTATTTACAGAATGTGAATAATGCATATCATTACCAAAGATATAAACAAGCAAGCAGCCAGGTGAAAAATAGCCCTAGAAAGATTTCTGAGCAGTATGAGAGGCAAAAGCTGCATCAGCTAAATCAAATCCTAAGAAAATTTGGAGTCATGCCTCAGATAAAAAGTCTGGAAGACATTCAGTTACCCAGCTGGCACATAATGGCTGTAAAATTGATCATCCCCAAGAAATAGCAAATTCCCTTAGTTTTCAATTTACCTCTATTTTCACACCTGTTGACATTGCTCCACTCCCAGATCCCCCCAAATATGACATAATAAATGTAATTCCACTTATTACTATCAATTGAGGTAACCTTGAAACCCATCTTAAAAACCAGAACCCAAATAAATCAGTTGGACCAAATGGCATTTCCCCTCAACTTCTCAAAGAAGCACAAGCTGAACTGCCTCTTCCTTTTACCCAACATTCTCACAGCAG
Organism: Artemia sp. Qi Xiang Cuo; assembly: GCF_049724085.1. Taxonomy (NCBI): domain Eukaryota; kingdom Metazoa; phylum Arthropoda; class Branchiopoda; order Anostraca; family Artemiidae; genus Artemia; species Artemia sp. Qi Xiang Cuo. The sequence goes on along the minus strand of NC_142814.1, from coordinate 19,136,585 downwards.
CAACACTTTAAGAAATTTAAAATAAAATTTCTTGTGAAATATTTTTCTCAATTTATCAGTAGTGTACCAAACCAATCATGCTCAAAACCCTCCTCAGGGCCATACTGTGGTGTTTTCTTTTGTGGATGGTGAAATTTTCCCCACAGTAGAGTGCAGACGGTCTGGTATCACCCCATCCTGGTTGGTCAAGATCTCTATCTCATAGTTCATATGATAGTTCAAATTCTGAGAATGGGACAATGATTAGTGTTGGGGCTAATGTCACTATTGCTGATACTGGGTTTCAAGTGGTCCTTTCTAGGAGCGCCAAAAAAAGGAAAAAAATTTCCCTAATCAAAAGCATTTCCCCTCCCCCTGCCCAAGATTCTCCTCCCCAAAACTTGGTAATTTTCCTCAAAATTTCTCCTAATACCCCCTTTGAGATGAAAGAGATTACTACAATAAGGTTTGCATTCTTCAAATTGTTAAAATCAATGTTCTCTCTTAACATTAACCGTGATGAATCTTTGCTAATAGCTGTCCAAGATCAGAAATCAGCAAATATAATAACTAATCCAAAATCTCTACTGAATATCCCAATTAATTCATTTAAATGGAACCCAAACCAATCCCAAATAAAAATTGTAGTGTACAATGTCCCCCCACAAATACCTATTCAGGAGTTAAAAGAAGGGCTCTCAGATGGAGCTGGCAACACAATTCCTATTGAAGATCTCACCCAACTGGGTAAACCCAACTCTAATGGCCTAAAAACAAGTAGATCTTGCTTATTTACAATGAAGGAAAAAATTAATATCTTGGAAAAGTTATTCTTATTCAGGCAAATCAAACCACACAAGGCACACAGGCCAAAGCCTATCCAGTGTCAGAAGTGTCTCAAACTGGGGCACACAACAAACACATGCAGCGAAATTCTCCTAGCCTTTAGCAATTGTAAAGGCTCCCATCCTAAAGAATTGACAACTTGCAACAACACTCAGCCTACATGTATCAATATCAATTGTAAAGGCCCACATGAATCTACCAATAAATCACTATGCCCTGCATATAAGAAAAGAGCACTAACACTTCAAACAGCAACAGAGAAGGCCATTCCATGTCCTTTTGCAGCTATGAAAACAAATGCTGCCCAACCACGCCAAATAACACCCACAATGGAATCAACCAAAATTCCCAATGCAACAAATACCCCTTGAACCACTCCCTCCTCTAAGCCCCTTATCTCGAATCCATACACATCCAGCTCAAAGAATCACCAAGCCAACAAGCCTCCTCATCCATTGAGATGAGGTCTGCCTGGCACCCCTCCTAAGAAGAAACAAACCAAAAACTCTACTAGGAATTAATCCCTTAATTGACAAACCGGATCCACAACCAAACATGCAAACTCCAAATATATGCTTACTCATTCTAGACTGTAATGCAGTTCAGGCCATGAATATACAACAACTACAGAAAACAAAATCATAGCTGAATTGGCAAAAATCTACATCCCTAACCATATGCTCATTCAAGCAAAAAAGATCTTGCTTTACTATTAATAAAGCTTAATATTGATACACAGACATATGAAAAACAAATCAACACAACAACACATATCAATACTCCAGTGGAACGAACGATCACTTTCAGAAAATAAGTTGAATGAACTAATATCTTTTATGGATAATAAATCCATTGATATTGCTTGCCTCCAGGAAACTCATTTAACCCAAAATCAACAAATTAAGTCTCTGGGATTTACTATCCTGAGAAAGGATAGATCATTAGAGAGAAAAGAAGGAGGTCAAGTAGCTTTAATAATTAATAATAATATAAAATTCTGTGGCATCAACTTTCCAGATTTTGTAAATGATGTTGATGCAATTGGTATCAGATTTTGGCTGAATAATACAAAAATTACATAATAAGCTTTTATAACCCTAATGGCCGAACCACAGATGCCATAGATTTTTTCAGTTATATAAGCAATCCTGACATGTTGAAAAATCTCATTATTTGTGTAGATATTCATGCCCACAGCCTTTTGTGGGGGACTAAACCAGCAAAAAAAGCTGGTAAGTTTATTGAGTGTTTGATTTCAGATAATAATGAATTAGCTGTTGCTACCCCTCCAAACCTGAATACATATTTCAACCCCAAAAGCGGCAGTTTCTCTACAATTGATCTACAAATTGTGTCATTAAATATTTTGAATAAAATTTATATGAATAAAATTGATAGTCTATGTACATACCACTTTGCCATAGTTTGCTCCCCAAATGAACCTGCTGAAACTCTGTCACATACCACCAAATATATTAACACTAAAGCAAATTGGCCTATGTTCCAAAACAAGCTTAATGATGAAATTACAAGTTACACCCAAAATTCATGCAGTTTAAATGCAACAGCTGACACACATGCTGATGTTTTGGCATCCTCACTAATAAATACAGCTATTCATGCTATCCCCAGGACAACACCCCGGAAAACCTTCCCTAAACACATTCCCAAAGCACAGAGGACGAATGAGTGCCAAAATAAATGGAGAACAAAAAGGCACCTAGGAGAACATTCCTAAAAAAAACATCTCCTACTACATATTTAAGAAAATTACAAGCAGAATCTAATCTTAAAAGGACTATAATAAATGCTAAATATAACTACTGGACTAATTTTGCAAATAAACTCTCCAGAGAAACACATGAGCCAATTATACATGAAGTCATAAGCCACATCTGTGGGAAAAAACTTCCCCCAACCCACTCCAGTATAACCTAATACATAATAATACCCATTAGGACAGTGACAACGAAAAAGAAAAGGTATTTGCAACTCTTTTCATTAATAAGCTAACATCAAATAATTGCAGCAAAACTTCCCCAATTCTTATGAATCCAAGTTACCAACCTCACACAGGATCCAAGTATATAACCAGTTCACTTTCAATCCAGGAAATGAATAATGCAATACATCATATTAGGACCAGGACTACCAGCAGCTATGACAAGATACACCCTACATGAATAAAGAATCTCACCCCTTCATATAAACAGGAACTTCTAAATTGTTACAATCATGCTTTGGCTTCATCTACGTTGCCCAACATCTGGAAATTTTCGTCCTTCCTACCAATTTTAAAGAAAAATAAACCCAAATATAAACCTGAGTCTTATAGGCTTCTAATCATTGCTCATGTGATCGGAATAATAATGGAGGAAATGATCTATCATCAACTCCTCTGGTTAGTTGAAAACAAATAATATGATCCCTCACATTCAAACTGGTTTCAGGAAACACCACTCCTCAACAGATGCTTTCATATTGTTAACAAATGCAATAAATGAATCATTTTCAAAAAATAGTGTCCTAGTTGCAGCTTTCCTAGATTTTGAAGGGGCATATGACAATGTGAACCACCAAATCCTTCTAACTAAACTTGAAAACCTTGGACTACCCCCCAAGCTAGCATCTTTTATAAAATATTTCATAGAAAAGCAAATTTTCATTGTTTGTGTAGGTTCAGCCTCTTCGCCCCAAAAAACAATAACCAGAGTCCTTCCTCAGGGTGCAGTCCTGAGCTGCCTCCTCTTTGCTCTCTATCTCTGGGACATGAACCTCTACCACACAAATCTACAATATGCTGATGATCTGGTACTATGGTCATCTGGCAACACCTTTGAGATTGCACAGTCAAAGGTACAAAAGTCACTTTTCCAATTTGAAAATTTTTCTCAAAGTTCAGATTTACCGATTGCACCCACTAAGTCAAAAACAATCCAATTTCACCACAAGCGAAATTATGTTAATGCAAGACTAACTCTAAATGGAAAAACTATTCCAGAAGATAATCATATTAATTACCTAGGTCACATACTTGACCGAAAACTTAATTTCCACCTCCGCATTTCAAACACAATAAAAAAATGCTATAGAAAAACAATTATTCTAAAAAGACTTCTTTCTACACCCTGGGGTTGTAAGGAGAAAACCTTACTCCAGTTTTATAAGCCACATATAAGACCCCATATTGACTATGGCCTCATCATTTATGGTGCAAGGGGCAAAAATTGAAACAACACAAAATTATATAATACATCTCATATCTGGCAAAAGGAAACCCACAAGCACCAAGTTTCTGCTTATGGAGAGTGGATTAACAACAATAAGGGAGAAATATAGCTTTCTCTTGACAAAACATCTTACAAAAAATTGAAGCAAATAGCTCACACACCCTACATAATTGGTTAAGAAATCCAGCCATGTATAGAGGCATTGCAGATGAGTATCATCTGCAATATCCAGAAGAAGTTCCCTATACCTGCAAAGTCTATTGCACCTATTTTCCCCAAATCCCCTCCATGGAATTGGTCAACGCGCCCCCCTCAAAATTTAAAACAGTGTAATTTACTTAAAGAAATTGACCAATACCAATATTCAGAAGAAGTTCCCTGTACCCACAAAGTCTATTACACCAACTTACCCCTATACCCCTCCATGAAATTGGCCGATTTCCATAATAAATACTAATTTCTGAAAGTCGACTAAAAATTTCACTACCATTGCTTTCGGTCAGAAAAAATTAACTGGATTCAATACAATCATATATAAATACCATTTCCAAATTATTTTATCGATCGGTCCAAATTCAATGAGAGACACTTATCATTGTCTTAGTATTATTGATAATCTTGCTTCAAGTGGTATAAGAACTTATCTTCAGTATGTTCCTAGCCACTCTGGTATAAGTGGTAACCATCAGGTAGATGAAATAACAAAAAATGTTATAAATATTGAACAGCCAACTGGGAGACCAATACCCATTAGAGATATTTACCGACGGAGACTTTCAGATATTATGTTTAATAAGAACAACCCTAATATTTCCCCTTTTCCCAACAAGAATTTTTCTAAAATTTATCATAGAATTTGTTCTGGATCAAATGGGCTAAATTTTCTTACATTCTCTTATCAGTTTCCTAATTCAAGTGGTTCAGTTCCATTGTCCCCTCTTTGCAGTTATTGTAATATGAATAATGAAACAATTGACCACTGCCTATTTGAATATAATATGCTGACGTCTGCACAGTATAGCTTACATTTTAAACTGTTAAAGTGCTTAAATCACCACAAAATCTCAGTATCAGCCAAGAGCCTAGTCGACTATACCTGCACACAGAGTGCAGAAATTGATATTTATTGTCTTATATTCAAACTCCTTGAGTCAAAAGATCTACTGTAAGATATCTGAGGATATCTAATAAATAAGAGCCAACCAAGCCAGTAGCTCTGTTCAGCCCAGAGTGAAGCAAAAGGAAAATGGTTGAATAGTATTTGACAGAAAAGCCCGCCTGCATGAAATAAAGGAGGAAGAAGAAGTGTATACCTGCAGCAGTGGCGGATCCCGGGGGGGGGCGAGGGGGCGCGCGCCCTCCTCACAATCTAAAATAGTGTAATTTACTTAATTAACACAAGTTTGCATTAATTAAACTTGCTCCTAATGCAAGTTTATCAGATCCCCTATTTTGCCCCCCCCCCTAAAAAACCCTGGATCCACCACTGACCTACTGAATGGAAGTTAGCACATGTTAACCCAATCCACAAAGATGGTTACTAGAGATGAGGCAGTTAACTACAGACCAATAGTATCACCTCTGCTGTGGGAAAAATACTCAAAAGCATAGTCAACTCTGCAGTCATTCAACATCTGACTCAAAATAAGCTGTTGTCCCCGTGCCAGCATGGTTTACATTCTGCTAGATCAGTCGAGACCAACCCTATTGATACATATGAATATGTCACTGAACTTATAGACAGGGCTTTCCCAGTTGACATGATTATTATGGACTTCACTAAAGCATTTGATAAGGTGTGCAACAGATGACTGCATATTCACTACAGGTCCAGAGGACCTTAAAGCTCTCAAATGGATTAAGGTGACATTAAGCTTGAAGCTATTGGTATTAATACAGATACTATTGAATGGGTGATGCTTTTCCTTAGTAATAGAAAACAAGCAGTTAAAGTGTCTGGGGATAATGAACAATCGTGTCTCTCTGATGTTGTGGAAGTGAGAAGTGGAGGACCTCAAGGCACAGTCCTGGGCCCAACTTTATTTAATATTTTCATTAATGATGCAACTTAACACCAAAAATAAAATAAGCCTTTATGCAGATGATTCAAAAGTAATTGGTTCAGTTCCAAGTTTAGGAAAATTAGAAACCATTCAAGCCAATTTGGACTCATTTACTCACTGGGCAGGACCATCAGTTTTTTCAAAGCTCTATAAAGTTTTAATTCAACCTAAGCTATAGTTTGGCATGTGCATTGCAAACCCAATTAATAAATCTAACCAAGAAATTATAGAAGCAGTTCAGAGGTGTACAAATAAAAGCATTCAAGATTTCTATAACATTCCCTACCCCTCCTGGCTTGAAAAACTAGATTTACCCTCACTAACTTATTGCTGAAAGAGAGGGGATATGATTATGATATTCAAGCTGCTCAACCATAAAAAACCTATCCCAAATGTCTTTCAACCAGATGTCTCTTGAAGGACAAGAGGACATGATCAAAAACTTTTCAAGAAGCATAACAACTCAAGGTTATGTAGCAAATTCTTTTCTAATTGGGTGGTGAATCTATGGAACTCATTAGATCAGAAAACAGTCTCTTCTACCAGTATTGAGTCAGTCAAATCATCAGTTGATAAGGAATGGTGCAACAAGCTGTGGCAATTATTTTGGGACTCACCTGATCAGTCAGCACATAAATACAGGATCATCCTATTGCTGGCAAGTGTGAATTAAGGTAATTATCATCCTACTCATTTAATTTTGAATTCAATTTTTTTTTAATCATTATAATGTTGAATATAAAAGGTATAACAGGTTGTGTTTAAACTATCTATTGAACACAAAATCCAGAGGTAAGAAGAGCCATAAGTGGGGTAGCATAGCTGCAATGCTACTTGGCAGTTTTCATGGCCTACTGAAACTGTCAAAATACAAGTTATGCTGCTAAAGTGTTGGCAGCTTTTGGAATTCTGTCAAATTTTGCTACTGGCAGCTTTGAAACTTTTTCCATACCTGCATTTACCATTCTATTATGTGTGTTATTGAACAAACCAAAACAGGGCAGATGTTAAGGAAACACAAAAAATGTTAATGACACCATAAAGAGCTTACCTTTGATACTTTTGCAGTGGGTTTGGTGATTGAGATAAAAACTGGGGATAACATCTGGCTAGTGAAACTTTTATAGAACATTTATAGCACCAGGTTCAAAGCAATAGTCTGAATTTCAGAGTCTGAAATACATCTTTGCCAAGTTAATATTGGTGGAGTCACTAAAAAACATAGGAACTTGACTAATCCTTAGCAAAAGTAATATTTTATAGCTAGCAGCCAGAACTTCACAAGGACAATCATTGTTCTCAATTAATCAAATCACCTTAAGAAATCTTCAGTTTCTCTAAATTTCAACCAGGATGAGTTAAATAGTGAGCCTAGACTCTTTAAAAAATTTATTTTATAATTTTTGTGAAATCTTTTTTTATTGTGGCAATTTTTTTTTTAGTAAGTTTTGTTTTCTTTTTATTTGTTTATATGGAATTTGGCTTTGCACAGATTGTCCTACTGTGTTATTCACTGTCTTCACAGATTTCCTAGTTATCTTCTCTTGTTTTGTATGAGTTAAATGATCTTGTCATCAGTTAACAAAATCTTCTAAATTAAAGGGTTCCAACCAAACCACAGTTTGGCTGTTTCTATATAACCTCTTTTGGAAGTAATGTAGATAAAAGAACAAATAATAGCTTCAAAAGCTCTCCTGAAAAGTGGCAGTTTTGAACATAGGATAATTTCAACTGAAGCACATTTGAAAGTAAGATAGTTCACCCCAGTGTAGCAATGTGTCTGTTGAAGGAAGGGGTGTATTGTGAGGGTAACAACTAGCCTAGATTCTGTCATGTTGGAAAGAGCACAAAATAACAAATCTAATTGTGTGATTTTATTGTATGGTTGTTTTGTAGATAGACTAGGGCTATATTGGAGGAGAGGTATGGCTAAGAGTTGTCAAAAATTTGAACAAAACCATAAAATTGGCAATCTAAATATGTCTCTTTTTTTGTTCTAACATGTCTCCTTTTGATGAGCCACTAGGGTAAAAAATCAGTATCCAATTGAGCAAAATTATGTAAAACTAAAACCCTCACATCTTGTTACCAAAGAGGCATTGAGAAGAATTGTACATATAAATGAATAGCTAAAAATCTAAGCTATGCATCAATATAGTGATTATTAAAATTATTTAAGATCAAACACTTCAAATTATTAGTTTATTGACTAACCTACATGCACCTCTTTTTGGAAATACCAATTATCCTATTTTGATGTATATATCCTTTTGGTGTTTCAGTTTTATTCACATATTAACAGAAAGCTGATTTTCTTCTGACTCTAGAAATGTAACTTTTATTGCTTGATATTTAGGCTATTCTATAAATCACAAATATTAAATATAATTTTTCTTTTCAATTGCTTTTCAAAACAGAGACCATATTTTTAATTTATGCTGACAAAATATTGGTGAAAACTTTACCAAGAAGGAGGGGTTCTTGTTACTGCCCACACATTGCATCATGCTGTAGTAAAAAGGGGTGGTCCAAAAACCTATTGCTATTTTTCTAGAATGCCAAAGAAGAGTGGTCTTTCCAAAAAAGAGGTCTTTTACCCTATTCTTAAACTTTACCAAAAATCCATTGAATAGACTGTACATTGGCCTAATTTGGGGTCAAAGGGAATCACCTCACATTTAGAAATGGGTAATTGCCTGGATAACTCCCTAGAGAGAAGGAAACAAGTTCATTAAACAATTTTTAATTCATAATATGCAGAACAATCAGGCTAGTTAACACATTTTGCATGTAGCCACACTATACTTTAGGATGATCTGATAAACTTGCATTATGAGCAAGTTTAAATAATGCAATCTGGCATTAATAAATTACACTACTTGAGACTATGTTAGGGGGCACCCCCTGGATCTGCCACTGACCCCTTCTCCCCTAGATGTGCAATTATATAGCCTAAATTACATATTTTCTATCTAGGGTATTCTCAGAATACCTCTCAGTTATTTCAACCCATGTAGGCTAGGCTACCTGTAAATTGAATCAATTGTGACAAAACAATACTGAAGAAATAATTTAGGTCAATATATACCAAATCATATTATTGAGTTAGGACTAAAGTGAATACACCATTCGATGCCTTTTTTTATGCTGATTACAAATATAATAAGCATTTCTATCGGAAATGAATTTCAGCTCCCCCCCTATATAGGCTATACCTAACCTAACCCAACCCGGAATTGGTATAGGCCTATATAGGGGGGGGGGGCGGAAATTCATTTCCGATAGAAATGATTATTATATTCGTAATCAGCATAAAAAAAGGAATCAAATGGTGTATTCAATTTAGTCCTAACTCAATAATATGATTTGTTATATATTGACCATAATTTACAGGTGCATAGGCCTAATGCATTGAAAAATAGCCTATATAATTTGGGCCTATATATTTGCACATTATGGGTTGGGGTAGAGCATAGGCTAGCAAGGCTACATGCAAAATATGTTAACTCTGATTATTCTGCATATTATGAAGTGTGACTTGTTTTCTTAACATGTATCCTTCTCCCCAGGTAGCTATCTAGGCAAATACCTAGAAATGATGTAGGCCTAGGCTATACTAAGTACTTTATGAAGTTATTTCCAGAATTCCATAATGCTTCCTTGTGGAGATTAGTAATAGAAAACCAATATTCATTTTCCTATTAATCAAAAAATCCCATGTTTAGGGAATTTTCCACCTAGAAAAAAAAAATTTTAGATTGTAGGCTAGCCAGTCACTCCTAACTAGCCCAATTTTTAGGCTATGAAAAATCCACGAATTGGAAATTAATATCTCATTATAATCTAATAGCTCTATTTCTTACCAAGCCTAATTTCAAGTATTTCAATTCTCAATAATAATAGTATATTTTATAAGAAATGTTGCAGGTGTTTAGTTTAATGACGTAGCTGTTACTCGAAAATAACTATAATCCAACTACAAAACATATAGATCCTTAAACAACAATTATCAAAGAAAATCAGGCAAAATTTAGAGGTCAAGAAAATAATTGCACAGAAAAAAAAATTAATTTGCTTTCAAATAAGAAGAGGAATTCTTCAAAATGAATAAATCGTGTTTGTGTTACAAATCTGTTTCAAAAGTTCAGGATTCTTAAGTTCTTTGTCTTTGAAGCATGAATGGTCAGCATGGGCATAATTTACTATGGGGCAGGGAGCAACTGCCCGCCTCCCAAATTGAAATTTAGTTGCTTCAAAACTGAGAAAAGCTTGCATAATTCAAGTATCCAGAAAAATGGGTCAGTTTTCTTTAATATATTTTAGTCTTTATCATACTATATGGCTCATTTTTCAGTTTTCGCAGTCATTTTCATTTGCTTCGAGAAAATTGGCAATTGGCTTCAACAGACAGAGACTCAACCCATACTTCAAAAGTAAGCAAATCTTATGTTCCTTATCTTTGTAATATGAATAAGCAAGGCTGGGATTTTACTTGCGAGAAGGAGAAAACAAAGAACCATTATTGGGCAGCGGAAAGGACGAAACTGGAAGAACAAATGGACCATTATTTCTCATCAAATACATTCATCCCTTTCTCTATGGTAAAATTCAATAGTTTCAGAGTGGTGCAGTGGTCAAATATGGCTCTGAAGCATGGCACTCCGAAAAGCGGATGAAGATTTGCTAGATGTTTTCCAGAGAAATTGCCTATGGATTGTTCTGGGTACCCGGCTGACTGACCGTATTTAAGACAGTAGGCGGTAAATGTGGTTCGATCGCGCTTTCTAGGGCTATAATAAAAGAAAGTTTGAGATGGCTAGGGCACGTTGTGCGGATGACAGATTGCAGAAGATTGTCCTTTTCGACCAAACGTTAAGGGTTAAACGGAAAGCAGGTTCGTCCTCATCTGGTATTGGAGGACGTCATAAAGAAAGATTTAAAGGAAATGGGAACTTCCTGGGATGGTGTAAAGAGGGAGACTTTGAATAGTTTGGGATGGAGCAGGAGCGTGCGTAACTGTGCTGGCCTCGGGCGGCTTGATGCTACGGTGAGTTGTTAGCAGTAGTAGTCTTTGCCCAAAGAGAGTTTTCTTGCTCTTGAATTTATTACTCTGTCGAATTCTTTGATTTCAAATGGGGTTTTTATAATATCTGACACTATTTTTAGTGGCATAGTCAGGGCCACAAGGTGAAGTTTTAGGAAGTTATGGCCCTTGCTAAAACCATTAAAAATTAAAAAAGACACACACCATCTTTGGACTTTAAAAATAGTGATATGAATAGTGCCTCCCGATCACTTTTTCAGGATGATTCACGAAGCAATTTTTTTGCGAAAGCTTGACATGATTCCCATGAAAAAAGAGTTTGCTGTATATCACAAGCAGCGTATCTTCACCCATTCTCTGTTGCGGATTAAAGGTTTTACTATGCAGCTTTTCACGCTGAATCGGTTGGGATATACGGGGTTACTGTAGTCTCTATGGTCTGCGTAGATCAGCAGCTCAATTTCAGAGTGTTTCTGCTGTTTCACATGATTCGAGACAGAGGAATTTCTGAGTTTCTAGATTTCACTAAGAAATAAGCCATAATCAAGGTGGCACAAGAGATTTTATTCTGGAGACGGGAGGATGAAGTCTGCAAATATTTTTGAGCAGGATGGGGGAGGGCCAAAGGCTCAGAAACAAACGCTGCTTTTGTAGAGACAGCTTTATTTTTAAAAATTAAACTCTACCCTATTCTCATGCTGTCGTTCTTGATTGTCATCACATATTCCCAATATTTTTTATTTGGAATATGGATATTAGGATACATTAGGAAAATATTCATCTATTAAAAATATTAGGAAAAAGTTCCTAATATTTTCACTGTCGATAAATTACGCACTAAAACTTGCTATAATCTTTAATTCAACAATATAACATGAACCAAAAAACTAAATGACAAAAATAAATGCAAGTAGCTATTTCTAAAAAGCTCAATGATTTCACTGTTTCCTGAGAAGAAGTTAAAACTGTAAATTCTTGTGGAAAGATCGCCTGAATAAACAAGATTAGTCTTCTATGGCAAATATTCTGCACAGAGATGAACCTATCCTCTAATTGTAGTATTAAAAACAAATCTCGGTAATTATCAGAAAGTCATTTTTCGTAGTATTTTGAAATACCAATAAAAAAATCGTTCAATTGACCTTAAAATATTTGTAAATCCACCTTTGCAAAACCAAAACAAATTAACTGCAAAAACAGAAAGTCACTTATTAGAACTTGTTATATTAGAACAAATTGGCGTACTTCTAGCAGACCTATTTTAACTACGTGCCTACTTGTAGCACAAAAGTGGCGGAAAAAGCACAGTGGTAGGCAAGTAGGCACAGTAGTCAAAACAATATGCCTATTTCTAGTAGACCTATTGTAACTATTCATTTTGATGAGCTCAGAGAGACCCCAAAAAAGGTATCCCATCCTATAAAGACAGTTCCATAGCCTGTAAAGGTTCAACTGCTGACCGATTTTTGGGTATACAAAAACCTAGATGGCAGGTTTTCATTCTATTATATTCATTTAAAGTTAATGCACTCAGTTATACCTTTCATAATGAATAGATTAAAAAAAAAGATTCGATAGGACTGATGGACCAACAGCATTAGAAGTAATTTATACCATGCTGCAGAATACATCTCTATTGAAGATGCCATTTTAATCCCCAAACTCCAAGAATAATACTGCAGCCACTCCATTGTTATTCCATGGTTCTTTTCAACACCTAATAGACATGCCTCAACATGGCCCTAGGTTAAAGTTCAAAGGATTGTTAAATATTTGATTTAACCACCAAATCTTAGGAACCACTAAATAAATCTCTAAAAGTACAAAAATTCTGGTAAATTATTCATTCTCAAGCTTTCAACGCATAAATCCAGCAAGCACTAATATTTAGCTTCCATTATTGGTAAGTAGCAGATCGAATATTTTTATTCAAGACGAGTTTTTACTTGCAGAGAGCTAGAAGGGTAGGTGTAACACCACATTCATTATTCATTTCCGATTTTTACCAATATGTATAGGAAAATACCTGTCTTCATTAAAATTATTCGAAAAAAGTCTCAAATCTAAAGATCTTACTAGCAATTTTTGGAATTAGTCAAATTGATTTTGGTTAATGCTAGAATTCGCCCGTAAACCTAGGATTTGTCAATGTTTAGGATTTTATAGTGATATTTGTGATTACTTTCTGTCTCTAAAGAAAAACATTTAAAGTGTAAAATTTCCTTGCCTAATAAGAGAAAAATAAAATTCATTTTACTGAAAACTTTCTGATTGGGGCTTCTCCCTATTCTTTTTTCTATGTTTTACCTATTTAGGTTATGCATAGTACATGTCTGTTACTTCCCTATCATTTGTGCCTTATGTTTTTCTGTATTGCAATGTCACTTTTTATGTCCATATTATTTGGTATAAGTTATAATAAGTAAATCAGTATATATCTACAGTGCCATCTTCTATTTTAAAGGGGTATTTCGCAACATCCTAACTTTTTATTGTGTCTACAGTCTTTGATTAAATGTAAATCTTTGGTTGCTGCACCGTCTGTGAAAAAAGAAGAATACGAAAACATCTGTTGTATCGAATTCAGCGCCCATTCAAAACACTGATTATTGCCGCATATTGTCAAATATGGATATGTTACCACCATTAGAAAATAGGGGGGGGGGCAGCCACTTTTTCAAATATAGGATGCATATTTAGTGAACCCAAAGCTTATCACACATTTTTTCTACCTTTAACACTTCTTATGCACTAATGGGTTGATATTTAGAAATTAGGATGAGACCAATTCCAAAATCACAGGAGTTCAAGATCACAATGGCGAATCTCTGGGTGCCGCCTCTGAAAAAAATAGAAAATTATAAAACGAAAAAAAAAGAAATAAGTTCAAGTAAACTTGAAAAAGAAGGTATGTAGCGGATGACAATGAAATTTAAAATCAAGAATCTTTGATAAAAACAATTGCATCATAAATTCATAAAGGATCATATCATTTGAAAATTTTTGGTCTCTCACAGTAGATTACAAATTCAGCCCCCCCCCCCTCTGCTTTAAAATGTCAATATCATGATGGGGGTGCTACAATTTCGACTAACCTTCACAAGCACTAACCGTTATAATATCTAAAAGGAAAATCCGTCAGAACCACTAACCGTCATAACATCCAAAAAATTTATAAGTTTATATAATAAGAATAATTATATAATAGTTTAGAAACAAATTTCGGCTATATATTTGCACATCAGGGGGGTGGGGGTAAAGCATAGCATAAATTAAATACGTAACCTAACCTAACCTAGGTACTTTTCCCCCCTAAACCCCAAAAAACTAAAGTTTTAATATTTTAGATATTATGACGGTTAATGGGTCTGACGGATCTTTTTGTCGATGTTAAGACGGATTTTGTAGTGCTCCTGACGGTTAGATGTTAGAACGTCTTCCCTTATGACGCCCTATTGTGAATTGTGTGGCATGAAAACAAATGTTACTACCCTGAAAAATGTTGCTACCCTTAATATTCGTAGTTACTAGGTATTGCTGAATTTTATTTTGTACTCTTGAATAATTTCTTTTCTTACCATGAGTTCTTAAAGAATCAATGCTTATTGTTGGTAAGAATTTGAATACGCTGATCCCCTATTGTGGATATTGTGGCCCGAAAAAGAATATTGCTACCCTAAAAAAAATTCTCGCTGTACAGTATTCGTGTTTACAAGGTATTTCTGAATTGTATTTTATACATATGGATTTTTTTATAATGGGTTCTTAAAGATTGGAGGCTTATGTTTGTCTTGTAAATTGAGTCAAGTGAGCCGTTTCGAAACCTCTTTTTTTCAAAATACTATTCTTGGTTCTAAGAGTATGAAAAAGTGAATGTGAAAAAATTCAGATTGGAAAATCGCCTCAATTTGTGAGACACAGATATTATTCCTATATTCCGGGATTTTTCCCACATTGCATATTCCTAGAGTATTCATGAAATTGTGATTTACCTTAATATATAACTCTGATTGCTGTGTTTAAAGAATTTTCTTTTCAATTCCCCAAGGAATTGAACTATTTGCCGATTATCATATAAGCGTTGCCATACTAAAATTTCAGAAAATATTTTCGGGCGAAACCGAGAAACATTTCTCGGGTAGTCTGAAAGTGAAAAAGAACAGGAATGCTTGTTAGATCCCCTCCCCAGTCATAAACAGCGGGAAGCATGTTAGTATCCATAAAAACCAAACAACTGAAAAAGAAAAAACAAGCCAACCTACTAAAACGAAAACTAGAACGAAAAATTTCAGATAGTATCTCAACCTACAGCACCAAGAAAAATATCAAGATGTTCACCAAACACACAGCCAAATGCTGAAGAAGACAGAACAAAACAGATCCTTTCTCAGTTTTGATAAAAAAAAAAACTAATGGAGAGCGGTTTAAAGAAGAAGAGACCCTAAATCTAAGAAAATTAATATTTTCGGCTGCAAAGGCTAATTTCGATGTGTGCCTTCTTAGATCAGGTATGGCTGACATTTATTTTCAAAATGAAAATCTTGCAAACATTTTGATTCAAAAGTCTAACACGTATCTTTTGCAGGTACCACAGTCGAATGTAAAGTCATAATAAAAAATGTCCTCCACAAATATGTGCTGTATGGACTTGACCTGGATCTTTCTAATGAAGAAATTCAGCTTAAGCTACTAGATGCATCAGGACGACTAGTAGAACCAGCAACTGTAACTAGACTTTGACAAAAGAAGGATGGTGATCTAGTGGACAGTAAATCTGTTCTGATAATCAGCCAAAAAGAAATAGAAGTTGCGATGTATATGGCCAAAAAGTTTGGTACAAACAATACAAAACAAAACCGTTCCAGTGCACTATTTGTCTGATGCATGGCCATACCAAAAATAACTGCAAGCAAACGACTCCTGCATAGCCACAATATGGAGGAACGGGTCACAATCATGATGCTTGCACAGCACGAGAACTATACTGCAAGAATTGTAAAACATATGGGCACTCTTCCCTGCAAAAGCAAATTTGTCCTTCGTATCGGAAAAGACCTGTTATAGTAAGGTTGTCAGACAAATGAGACTTCCGTACTCTACGGTAGCAGCAGGAATTCCCAATTCAGAGCTAGCTCAAAGACTGACAACAACACGAGGTCACTCCACACTGAACCCCCGAAAGATAATGTGAGTCAACCTCACAATAGTGATTTAGAAAGCAGCAGAGGGCCTCACCAAAAACAGCAAATACATGGCATTACGCCTCTACAATCAACACAACAAATACAAAGAAAAGACACGCACTCTTCTCAGCACAGGCCACAGGCAGCCTCAGAGTCAAGCGAGTTGGAAAAAATTGCAACATATTTAACAGTTAGCCATCTGATTCAATCCAGTGGAGAAATGCAGCAAGTGAAGGCACTTGACGACTAGGAAAGCTATCACAGCACTTCTCGGCCCAACCATTTGGGCTTCTGCAACTGCTGAAGGTCAGCTCCTGAAAAGTGCAATAGCGATCCCTGTTTCGTCCCAAAAAAGTGAAAACGAAGAGGCAGATCAAAAAGATTCAGTAAACCTAAAGAAAGTTAGCTAAGGGAAAAAAGCACCTCGCACCCAAACTAGTCGAAAACAGCAAGCAGATAGAGAAAGGGAAGGCGATTTCCTCTCCATTGCAAGTGACAGTTATACAATTGATATGGCAAATCTAGAAGGAAATAATGGACCTTAAAACATTGAAAATCCTCCATGGAATGTGATTTCCTTAAACTCAACTGAGCTTCTAGACTTGACAAATTGGCTAAGCAAAATAATGCCTACATTATATGCCTACAATCTACATGAGCTAAAAAAGATTATCATTCCTGGTTTTAAAATATATAGAAAAGATAAGTCTTCCGACCGCAAGGATGGAGGTTTTACTTTACTTGTTAAAAATAATCTATCTCACTCTGCAGTGCCAATTAAACCATATAATCACAATGTAGATGTTGTTGGGGTCATTCTTCACATAAAAAAATGGTGACCACCTTCAAATATGTTCCTTTTATAATCCCAATGGAAGAAATCCAATTTTTGATGTTTTACGCGAACAGCTAACTGGGCAAAAAACAATTCTGTGTGATGGTTTTAACGCCCGTAGTCACCAGCGGGAAGATGTAATTCAGCCAAACACAGCAGGAAAGTGTATTGAAAAAGTAATTCTAGAGGTATCAGATGCTTTAGTCCTTACACCGTTTGGTCTAAAGACCTATTACAATATAAGGAACGGAAGTTTCTCAACAATTGACCTACAGATAGGACCAGCATATCTACTTCTACAGGTAAAAATCCATAGTGTACAACACCTACAGACAGACCATTCTGCAATTCTGACGACAATAAATGACACAAGCTGCGAAACTGAGCCACCTACCTTTAGATATAACAATAAGAAAGCTGACTGGCAAACGTTCAAAAATATCTTAAGTAATAAAACTTATGAAGAGGTTCTTCAAGCTCCAGAGGTAGATTAAAAAGCCAAAATCCTAACCCGTGTCTAAAAAATGCTGCTTTAGAAAATTCCAAGATCTTCCAACCAGCCTACACTACCCCAATCTAAAAAGACAAACAAAGTATGGTGGAATGATGACTGTAAAAAGGCCGTCGATGAAAAACGCAAACTTAGAAATAAGTTTCAGAAATATCCTAGCACGGAAAATCTTATACATCTCCGCAGAGCAGAAAGCAAAGTGAAAAAAGTAGTCCTAAATGCAGAGCTCAACTCTTTCTGGAACTCTCGGAACAATTTACAACTGGAACTCTCGGAACTCTGGTGCTTGTTGGTTAGTGTCTTGTTTCTTTCGTCATGTCTTTGCTGGTTTTTAGACAAATAAAGTATTATTACTAATTCAAAACCAAATCCATTTGTACTATATCTCAAAAGAAGACTTTAAAACAGATGGCGTTGAAGTACATGCAACATAAACTGTTCGAACTTCCCGCTTCTCTGCGGTTTGTGTTAGCGGAATTTGTTCCAAATTTGCCAACAAATCTGGCTAATTAATTTCGGAATGCTTTTGTAAAACCTCAACAGAGAAGAAAAAACGATTTTCAGTTTTCTTCGAAATAAACGAGTAATAATTCGAAAATAAACGAAATAAATTTTTTTTAAATCGACACTGTCATTTATCAAGAGCTAGAAACAAATTTATTTGCCCGTTTGTCAAGAATGAGAGAGCTAGAGTTAAATATAAGATATCAGCTTCATTTCATTGTGAATAAATACAAATTATCTGAATTAGTAAGTAAAGCACCATCGCTACTAACGTTTAAAAAGGATTTAAATAAGATGATTCTTTCAACCTACAGTAACGGGCTATTCTATTTTGTAGATTATTCAGTGATTATCGTTCCTATCTCTAGTTACTTTTTTCCTCTAGTTATTTTTTTTCTCTTTCTTTTTCTAGCATCTTCTTCTTCTTTCTCTTTTTGTGAAACGTGCATTTGTTGTTGTTGTTGGTTTGTTTCTTGTGATAAAGGCGAAGCATTGAGTTCTACCCTTCTGTCTACCTTGTTCTGAACGCTCACCAACGATATGTCGATATTCAAAAAAAGGACTAGGCAAAAAAAAAAAGGCTAGGATGAAGAAAAAGGGCTAGGCAAAAACTACTACTCAGTGGCCTTGTTACATATGTTAATACTTTTTTTATTGAGTTTAGTGGATTGTGAAGTATTTTCATGTGTAGGACTTTTACCAGTTACCAGATAAGTATCATTAATTTTATTTGTAAGGAAAAAAAATTGTAATTTCTTTTGTCACTAAGAAAAGGAGGCTTAATCAACCTTCAAAATTCCTTTTCTATTACGTCACTATCAAACTAAGCTGATATTTATCCTTTTCAAGAACAGGCACACCCACACAAAGGAGGAGTGTGGCCAAATATAATGTCATATATTTTTTTCTATAAAATTTTCATTTTTCATATTAATGCCAATTCACCCCCTCCCCTGATTTAAATATTACAAATGTGATGTTTTATATGTGCTTCGCATATAAAGGGTTACTACACCCTTGGCGTAGTCAGGGTCGTCCTAAGGCATAAATAATTTCTTAGACCACACTGCTTTTCCATTTACGAAAAATTAAGCAAGAAAAACGGGTTTTCATTTATTATGTGAGTTTTGTTTCCTATTTATTTATATTTTTTTTTGTTTTCTTTCTCTTTGTGTGTTTAGTATGTTTTTATTTTGATGTAAATTAAGGTTTTTAAAACAGAACATTTTTTGTTTCATTTTTTTCTTTTCTTTTTTTTCCGGTTAGAAAGACTCTCAGACTTGGAGCCAAAATGTTTGGAATATTATTGTTTAATTAAGTTTTTATTTTGTTGTATTCGCTGCTTTATAAAAATCACAAACTGTTTCTCTTGCTTAATTTTTCGTCCTATGGCTGTGTGTGAGTGCGTGAGAGGATGGGAAGGTCATTTAAAAAATACGCCCTTCTTCTAAAAACCCTTAAAAAGAGACCAAAGGAGTTAACCGACCTTCAATTCCTTTTCTATTCGATCGATTTCAGCACCCAAGGTATCTACAATATTTTCACCATGTTTCAACATGAAAACTTCAAATTCATCTATCGTCTTTAGTCTGTGAACTTCCTGAAAAGAAACAACAAACTTGTAATTAAGTTAAACCTAAATTAAATTAAAATCACAAAATCAAAAGTTTCAGCCGTGAAAATTTGGGCTTGTTTGTTGATCAAACTTGTCATATTATAAGCAGCTGTACTCCAAGAATTATTAGAAACTTTGAAACTAAACCAAACACAAACCAAACGAACAAAACAAATTTGAATTTTCAGCTGTGAGATTTTGGACTGGTTTATCAGTTAAATGTTTTATCAAACACTATATCTGAAATATCATCAGAGCAGAGACTGGATAGCTATTTCCTTCAGAACCTTCATAATTATCATTAGCATTATGTTTTAGGATCATTAAGGGAGTTTTGGTATCACTAAAAATTCCAGCTGGATTACTAGAAATTTTCTCTCTCCCTTGTTATACTACTTCATATGTTCAAATCATCCCTACTTTTCTAAGCGTGGCAAGGGGTGGGTATGTAGGCAATCCTGCAACAGACACTTCAAAGGAGAAAAATATTTCTTTACGACAGCCCCCCTCCCTAACCGTGGACGACCTGCTTTCCGTTTATATCATCCGCACTTTTCTCATTATTTCATCGTCAGACGTTGAAAACAAAATCCGACAAAGAAAAATTAAACCATCTGTATACCGTTGATTAAGAATTCTTATTACATCCTATCAAGGTCTGCAGTGCATGCTTTAAATGATATTAAAAAACACGTAAAAAGGGGAAGAGAGTAAATTTTTCCAATGGAGGTAAATTCTGCATTTTCTTTATTTTTCTATTTTTTTTTTCTTTTTTTGTGGAAATGGCTATGGATATTATTCTGCCGTTTGAAAAGCTATGGGAAGCCATCCAAAGATGTTTTTCATATCTTAGGGCCTTATCACAGTCTTATCAGGCTTATTGCAAAGCGATGATTTTGTTTCTTTCTTTTTCTTTTTTCGCTAGTCTTTCTTTTTGCTGCCACTTTTGCAGTATTGATTGTTTATATTTTTGTATGGCTTTGTTTTTATTTGTGTATTTCTTTGTTTATACTTTTGTATTGCTTTGTTTGTGTTTTTGTTTTGGTACTCCGCTAGTTTTTACAATTTTGCTTGGTGTTTAAAAATTTGGCTTTTATTTATTAATACATATTTTTCAGGAGGCTTTACATTAAATATTTTTATTGTTTTTTTATGAATACGGGATGCAGAGCAGAGCCTATGATCGAGCAAAATTTAATCAGCTCCAGCCTTTTGTACTCAGCTCATCCTTATCTACAAAAAATATAGACGTTTTTACTTTTATAACTTTAATAAGTCAAATAATATTAACATTTTGATTATTAATATCAGTATATGTATATTAAACTGACAATGCACATTCATTTGTATTTTTTCAGCAAAGTGCAAATTATGTTCTGGCCTTGGGAAGGCAAAGGGGTTTTGAACCCTACTCATGTTAATTTCTGCTCGTTTTGAGCTTGACTCGGTTATTTATTGTAATTTCTGTTCCTTTTGGGTTTCATTTATTTATCAATGATAATGTGTGGTAATTTCACGGCTGGTAGATTATTTTATTCTATTTTTGCTCATTTTTGGTTTAATGGAGTTCTTAACTTTTCTTTGAAAAACTTATTTTGTGGAAAAAACAATTTTAATTAATTTCTGTTCGCTTTATACTGACATGGTCTTTTCAGGGAAAAAGAAAATAATTCTTTAAATCTTTTCGTTTTTTTTAACACTTTATAGTTTGCCTGCTATTTGTATGCTGGATAAAAATTTACAGCAATTTTTAACAAGATAAACCCTTTACCCTTTTAAAAATCTGGACACAAATAGTAGTGTTTAATTTAGTTTCATACCTCCTCTAGCTGACCTGAAATAGAAAACTTGATACCATTCGCCAAAAAAAATCTGTTTACTTTCTTTGACAGCTTGGATATACGCTATTTTGATTTGGTTAAATTTTAAGAGCAGAGTAGCCCCGAAAGTTTGAACATAATATCCTCAATCGTTTTTGGGATACTGCTGAGATGTCTTATTGGGAATTAGCATTAACACAGTGCATTTTGATTCAATCTTAAGGCAACATTTAATTTTTAAACATAATGGGCAAACTGGAGGGTGGGCGTGCGAGGGTAACTAGTTGCCCTCCATAACTTTAGACTATTAAAAAGGGCATTAGCCCTTTCTAATTTCAATCGAATGAGCCCTTTTCGAAGTTCCTAAGACAACTACTTCGATACGAAGTGCCCTGGTCTAAAAAAAAAGAAAGAAAAAAAAATAATAATACATTGTACCCACATCGATCTTTACTATAGAAATGTCAAGCCTTCCAATCACTTTCAACTATTAAAAAGGATACTAGCTCTTTCAATTTCCAGTCAAATGAGCCCTTTTTGAGTTTCTGCGTCAACGCTTTCTATAAACACTTTATATGCCCCCAGGGCATAAATTATAACTCTTACCCCGAACGCTCTGAGGGAGTTGTCATTCTCAAAGACCTAATTACCAAAACTTTCAACTACGTTAAACAAGATGGCTATCTCAAAATTTTGATAGGATGTGTTTGGGGAAATGGTGGGCGTGAGAGGGGCGTTAGTTGCACTCCAATCACTTTCAACTATTAAAAAAGGCACTAGCCCTTCCAATTGCCAATCGAATGAACCCTTTTGAAGTTTCTACGACCACACTTTCAATAAAAACCTTATATGACCTTGGGGCATAACTTACAACCCTTGCCCTGAGGGCTGGGGGGGGTTGTCATCCTCAAAGACTTAATTGCTATCTCAAGAAAATTGCTATCTCAAAATTTTGATTGGATGTGTTTGGGGAAATGGTGCGGCGTGAGATGGTGGGTAGTTGCCCTCCAATCAATTCCGACTATCCAATCGGATAAGCACTTTCTGAACGACAACGCTTTCTACAAAAACCTTATATGCCCCAGGGCATAACTTAAAACCCTTGACCTAAGGGCTTCGAGGGGGTTGTCATCCTCAAAGACATAATTTCCGGACCTTTCAACTACGTTGAACAAAATGGCTATTTCAAAATTTTGATTGGATGTGTTTGGAGAAATGGTGGGCGTGAGAGGGGGGTTACTTGCCCGCCAATCACTTTCGACTATTAAAAAGGGCACTAGCCCTTTCAATTTCCAATCGAATGAGCCCATTTTGAAGTTTCTGCGAAAATACTTTCTATAAAAACCTTATATGCCCCCCGGGCATAACCTACAACCCTTGCCCTGAGGGGATTGGGGGGATTGTCATCCTCAAGGACATAATTTCCGGACCTTTCAACTACGTTGAACAAAATGTCCATCTCAAAATTTTGATTGGATGTGTTTGGGGAAATGGTGGGCGTGAGAGAGGGGTTAGTTGTCCTCCAATCACTTTCAACTATTCAAAAGGGCACTAGCCTTTTGAATTTCCAATGAAATGAGCCTTTTTTGAAGTTTCTAGGAAAAAACTTTCTATAAAAAACCTTATATGTCCCCAGAGCTTAACTTACAACACGTGCCCTGAGGGCTGTGGGGGGAGTGTCCTCCTCAAAAATATAATTTCCAGATCTTTTAACTATGTTGAACAAAATCTCTATCTCAAAATTTTGATTGGATATGTTTGGGGGAAAGATGGGCGTGAGAGGGGGGTTAGTTGCCCTCAAATCACTGTCGACTATTTAAAATGGCCCTAGCATTTTCAATTCCGAATCACAGGAGCCCTTTATCATCTTATTACGACAAATATTTCTATAAAAACCTTATATGGACCCAGGGTATAACTTACAACCCTTACCCTGAGGGCTGTGGGGGAAGTGTCATCCTCTTAGATATAATTTCCGGATTTCCGGACCTCTCAACTATTTTGAACAAAATAGCTATCTCAAAATTTAATTGGATGTGTTTGGATAAATGGTGGTCGTGGAAGGGGTTTTAGTTGCCTTCCAATCACTTTCGACAATTAAAAAAGGCACTAGCCATTTTAATTTCCAATCAAATGAGCTCTTTTTGAAGTTTCTACGACAACACTTTCTATAAAAAAAACCTTATATGCCCCCAGGGCATAGCTGAGAACCATTGTCCAGAGGGCTGTGTGTGTGTGGGGGGGGGGGTGGTCATCGTCAAAGACCTAATTTCCAGAATTTTCAACTTCTTTGAACAAAATGGCTCTCTCAAAATTTTGATTGGATGTGTTTGGGGAAATGGTGGGCGTGGAAGGGGTGTTAGTTGCCTTCCAATCACTTTCAACTATTAAAAAGGGCACAAGCCCCTCCGATTTCCAATCGAATGACCCCTTTTCGAAGTTTCTACGACAACTCCTTCGATACGAAATACCCTGGTCTAAGACCAAGAAACCAAAAAACCAAAAAATAAATAATACATTGTGCCAACATCGTTCTTAGGCAGCGCTATTGCGCTACCTATGATACTACACATGTGCCACTGTAGTGGGCATTTAGAGATCCTCTTCTTCCCTCAGAAGACCAGGTACATTCAAACAAGGCCGTATCCAGGGGGGTTAGGGGGTTTGAACCCTCCCCGAAATGTTTGTCTGACTCGTAAAAACGTAACAGAATGGACATAAACAAATTTTGTATGCGTTTTTTTGAGGTTTTTTGTGTACCCCCCCCCCCCCACAAAATTTTTTTTTAGTAAAACCCACTCCGAAAAAAAAATCCTGGTTACGGCCTTGCATTCAAAGGGTGCTAAATTTTGTTAGGATAAAAATATTGCACCTTTCTGAAAAAAACTAGTCGAAACTCTGAATATTCCTCCCATTCGTGGAAAAAGGTGGGTGTGGAGCAATCCTGCAACAAATATTTCAAAGGAGAAAAATGTTTCCAAGGAACAATCATCTTAAATACTGATTTTGCCTGTCTTTCCTCACAAGAAATCTACCATATTTTTCTGAATGTTACACGAATTTAGACTCTGTATATTTTTGGGTCTTTACAGAGATTACACAAGATTTACATAATTGTAACACTTGGCAAAAAAAAGAGTATCTTCATTGACAAGTATCGTACTGAGAGATCTGAATTTGCTCCGTTTGTGAGGATAGCCCGGTGCTGGGATGCTCACAAGAATCTTATTGATAAATTTACTTCTATCCTATTACATAAAAAGAATCTTAAATTCTATTTGGTTCAAAATTTTCTTTACCTTAGTGTTTATTAAATAAGATAAAGCTATTTGTAACGTTGGTTGCTCTGGTTGAAAAAGGCCACATGGTTATCTTCTATTAATAATCTACAATTAATAATAATGAAATTTTGATATTTAAACAAGAATCCTGGGATAGGTCACATTACTATAGTGTTATTATTTGTCTTTATACTACAAGGTTATTTGTTATTTTATCTTCGTCTAGGCCTAGTTTTTCGAACTCGTCTCTCCATGGGCCAAGTCAAATATATACTTATGTTTATGTGAATAATAAAACAGTTGAACTTGAAGTGCGGAGAGAAGAGGGGGGGCAAAGAAATCCCCCCTCTTTCCTGCTGGGGCCCATTAATTTAACTATACCAGTGGGTACCAGTCTGCTAAACCAAATTATACGATACAACAAAAGCTCTCTTCGCTAATAGGTAAAAGCTAGATACCAAACGTGAACGTTCAGCAATAATAAAAAAAGTTTTTATGAGAATTCTACCTATTCAGGATTTGCACGCTTTACGTTCCGACAATTTGTCGGATTCAGTTTTATTTTTGAAGTTCAATTTGAAGTTGTCGCGGAGGTGGTTTAAGAAAGGTGACAGAGGCGGCACTTGCCCCAGGTGCAGAATTTTTTGTGGGGCATAATTTCAAATAATTTAATGGTTATCATCATTTTGTAGTTTTGAAATTTTATTTTTATTAAAATACAGTACACTTTATATTGATGTTTAAATAAGTATAATTAAAATAATTAAATCAATTTAACTAAATAATTTAGATAGTAAGTTAAAAATAATCAACAGTAAATCATAAATTTTGCCCCCAGGGCTGAAGAGAGGCCAGAACCACCACTGCGTTGTCAGATCCGAGGAAGGATGGAAAGTAGGGGTAAAGGGGTAAGAGAAAATAGTAATAAGTAAGGAGTAGTAGCAGTAAGAGAGTAGTCAGGAGTATGAGCAGAAGACAGGAGAAAAATTGCGATTTTTTACCTAAGCGGAAAACTACTTACGGAAACTATTTCAAGTAAAATTACCCTTTTATATCTTAAGGATTTCAGTTTTTCGTCCGATTAAACAATACGACGATGCCAAGTACTAAAATATTAAGCGCGTCCTACAGCTCCGCGGTCTTGTTTTATCTTGAATAAGTTGTTGGATTTTTGGTTCGGACTTGGATAATTGGTTAGATAATCTGACGAATTTCGATAACCAAAGATACATTGAAAGTGAAGGATTTTGTCCTGGATTTTAAAAGAAAAAAAATTATCTGATAACCTTGTAACTTATTGTTTATTTATCTGTTAAATACTATTACTACTACTACCACCAACCACTCGTTGCAGCATCAAGCTGCCTGATGCCAACGAAGCTACGCACGCTCCGTTTCCATCCCAATCTATTCAAATCTCCCTCTTTACACCCTCCCAGGAAGTTCGTATTTCCCTTAAATCTTTCTTTACGATAACCTCCCACCCAAACTGTGGACAACCTGATTTACGTTTAGCCCTATACGGTTTGTAGAGCCCTAGAGCAGCCGTGTTAGTTCAGTCGGTAGAGCATTCGTCTTTAAACCAAAATATAAATGTCAAGGGTTCAAGTCCCTTATCCGGCTGTTTTAAGTATTTGAAAATCCTCAATCGCATCATTACCTAAATCGTAATTGAGGCTTTGATAAAAAATTCTAAAAAGTTAAAAACAGAGAAAGAATTTTTGAAAGAAAGAATCAAATACAACATTTTGGCAAAGGGAATAGCAGTTTTCTATTCCTTAGTCATTCACAGTCTTCTTAATGCCGTCTTCTGAACTAAGCACTTAAAAAAAATTATTACTTCCTTAAATACAGAAAACTTGGGTTCATTTCATTATCAGAGCAGCTTTCAATCATCCATTTTCCAGCTCACTTTCAACCTTTTTTGTCAGTATATAGCCCCAGCATATAGATAAAAACTCAGTAATTTCGTTGGTTTCAGGTATTTTGTAATAACAGGTCAATAACAGCAGGCATATAAATCCAAATAATACCAAAATGGGTTAAGGAGAAGCTGGAAAAGAGTCAAGGCGGTAAATTTATAATTTGTGTACAATTTGTATATTGCAATTCAAGATGAATAAACCACTTGATATGCGCTTTAACGCTAATTCCCAATATACAGATCTATATGTTCGCAATTGTTTGCAGAAGAAGAAGCACGTTCTGCACATTAGCTTTCGAACACTGTATAAAGATAATTAACAGTAACTTCACCGCAGACGATTTCTGGCCCTTCATTCTCGGTGCTTACAAACAGCTCTTCCCACATACTCTTTCATTAGCGGGTTAATAATGTTAGTATGTGTCAGCGGTCCAATTACCCTGGAACACGTATTTTGGCAGAAACTTTCTCAAAATGCCTTTGAAATCAACTCGAGAGTTCGAAACCTACTTGTAATTCCTAAAAACATCAAATAATAACATTGCACTTCTAATTACCGATTTTAATATATGTATTGAAATATACTAATTTAAAATTAGCTTCTCTAAAATTTAGTGTTCCAACGTTGAAGCCAAGTTTCACGTTCAAGAGAAATCTGACTTGTCTACCCGTGAAAAGATCTAATGTCGCTTATGTTTTTACGTTCTCCGGAGCACTCGCACCTCGGTCCGGGTTTTTATAATGGGTGAGATAGGGAACGATCATACTGTCTATCATTTCTATACTGTGCTTTGGAACAACAACAGTGGATTTCTCGCTGGATATTGTATTAGATTTTTGCTTACAGAATCTTTCGGACACGCCCATTTTATTTCCTCGGTGTTGTTTCTTTTCTTTCATTGTACCTTCGTTCCATCTAGATTTCATGAGTGGTTTAATTTAAATCTCTTTTGAATATAAAAGAAGTATTTAATCAAATTCTGGCAAACTAATACATTTGAAAGAAAGCATGGTTTTTCTAACATACCTGCCTCAGATCACAATGGAAGCAATAGAAAGACGTGGAAAATTGACAAATTTTGTACCCCAGTTGTTTACTGACTTCCTTTAAGATAGAACTAGTGGTAAGTTCAGACCCATACGAAAACGGTCTCCTGGCTTATAAAAGCGGCGACTTAGCCTGTAAAAACGTTACTGTGGGCCGTTTTTTCAACTATAAAAAAAAAAAATCAAGTGACCATTTTCTATCCGTACTAAGCGTTTCTTTCTGAATATATAAAAAAAAATAAAAAAAAAGGTTGAGACTGTTGTAAACCATCAAAGATGATTAGAACTCGTGATTGCAGTGCAAAATGCATCTACTGGAAAATATAATTCTGATTTCAACTTCAATGGCAAAAATAGAGTATCTAAAGGGTGGAAGGGGGGGGGGAGCAAGGGGTACATATAACCCAAAGGGTAAAACCTGTTGGAGCGCCATTTAGATAATTTGTCTACCATATCATGGATGCAATAATAGCTGCAATGTAGTATAAAGGACGAACATCGGCCCATACGTAACACAAAATTGATTATCTCGAAAACAATATTTCATAAGAGATAGGTCAACCTACATGGATCAGAGGGTGGAGGGCAAAAAGTGACATTACCCCAGGAGCTAAAAAAATTGCCTACACATCTGAAGGGCCATTGCAAAGCTTCTGATTCCGAAAGGCCATTGCAAAGCTTCTGATTTCAATTTATGTGCCAGGCTTCAATGGTAAATTCCATTCAGATTTCACATATCTTATATGACTAAATCATAGGAAGGGGGAGCTGATTTTGTTCTCAAATATTTATATTATGGGCGTGGTGGGCTCAAAGGCCCAATTCACGGTCATTTGAGTGAGAAGAAAAGTCGGCTTCATCGTCCTATGTTACTCCTTCTATTCAATTAGTGATTCGGCCCCTCCAATGGCTGTCTTCTATTATGACGCCACATTTTCAAGTTTTGTGTTTTTTTTTCTTTCAGTGCACATTCCAATTTTATAGCCCGTTTTCCCCCTCGCAGCTTTAAAAAAGTTTAAAAAAAATTCACCTCAAGTTTTCAATTTGTTTAGAAATTCATATAGCAAAACAAAAAGCAAACAGACGCATAGAATGTGGCAGAGCACGTGCTATTATTCTTGAGAGGGCATAAGAAGTTATGAGAATATTGAGGGTATTGGGGTATAGGTATGAGAGTATTGAGAGGGTATAAATCTGTCGTTAGTTTTTTCTTTCTTATGTGGAACTATTTTGGAGAATTGAATCGGCCAAACAGTCTTTCTCGTTTCGGTGGACATGTTTTCAGCCATCCACGGTTAAGAGAAATGACATATTAAATTACAATTCCTCTGACAGATTTGATTTTCTTTGAACAACTTATATTAGTTTAGGAAGGAGCGGAGGGAGCTCAGACTGAGACTGTGAACTCCACACCTTTTTCTACATAGAAATAACTAACACGTAAAATAGTCAACACATAATAAAATTAGGATAAATCTTAGAAAAAAATTAAAACAATTTTAAACAGAGTTTTACGATACAGTATTGTTGTTACGTATTTAGTCCACTTTAACACCCTTTAAGTATAGGTAAATATTAAAAATTTAAACCTCAAGTAAAAGTTCCAAATCCTGTTTTTCGAGATAAGATCGAGTCAGTTCCCGGCCATCGAAGTCAACTTCAGCTTTGTATCGGACTAGACCCGATCCCATATCGATCCCTTTTACATCGTGAACAGCTCTGACCATCACGTCTGATTCAATAGATTGATTCATATCGTCAATTGCCGTTTGAACAATGGACCTAACAGAAAATGATAGAATAACTCCTCTTAAAAAAACAACAACTTATGGTGAAGGAAGTAAAGAGAGAGGTTGAAACGTAAAATGAACAGAAATTGTTGCTTTGCAGCATATGCAACACATATCCACAAAATTAGAGCAAATAAAACGACTGATGATATTTTCTATGTTTGTAGGGTTATTCAAAAGTGTCGCTTTATAGAGAATACAAAACCCTCGCATAAGAAACTAGACTGCTTTGTCTCTAAACTGTAAAAAATATCTTACAGGTTTTTATGTTTCCAACGTAAAAAAAAACTTGAATTGTTGTTTTGTGTTTCAATTCTCTTAAGACCCTATAAACAAACAGTAGCGGGGTTAACATTTTTAATCCGTTGTCAGTTATCAGCATTGCCAGAAAAGCAACCATGATATTTGAAAATAGCATAAAATAAGGAACCTAATGGTACTACTTTTATTTGCTGAGCAAGTTTCCTTCAGAAGTGGCAAACCATTAAATATTTACTATAAGGAACTTAATGGTACTACTTTTATTTGCTAAGCAAGTTTCCTTCAGAAGTGGCAAACCATTAAATATTTACTATAAGGAACTTAATGGTACTACTTTTATTTGCTGAGCAAGTTTTCTTCAGAAGTGGCAAAACATTAAATATTTACTATAAGGAACTTAATGGTAATACTTTTATTTGCTAAGCAAGTTTCCTTCAGAAGTGGCAAACCATTAAATATTTACTATAAGGAACTTAATGGTACTACTTTTATTTGCTAAGCAAGTTTCCTTTAGAAGTGGCAAACCATTAAATATTTACTATAAGGAACTTAATGGCACTACTTTTATTTGCTGAGCAAGTTTCTTTCAGAAGTGGCAAACCATTAAATATTTACTATAAGGAACTCAATGGAAATACCTTTATTTGCTAAGCAAGTTTCCTTCAGAAGTGGCAAAACCATTAAATATTTACTATAAGGAACCTAATGGTACTACTTTTATTTGCTGAGCAAGTTTCCTTCAGAAGTGGCAAACCATTAAATATTTACTATAAGGAACTTAATGGTACTACTTTTATTTGCTAAGCAAGTTTCCTTCAGAAGTGGCAAACCATTAAATATTCACTATAAGGAACTTAATGGTACTACTTTTGTTTGCTAAGCAAGTTTCCTTCAGAAGTGGCAAACCATTAAATATTTACTATAAGGAACTTAATCGTACTACTTTCATTTGCTAAGCAAGTTTCCTTCAGAAGTGGCAAACCATTAAATATTTACTATAAGAAACTTAATGGTACTACTTTTATTTGCAGAGCAAGTTTCCTTCAGAAGTGGCAAACCATTAAATATTTACTATAAGGAAATTAATGGTACTACTTTTATTTGCTGAGCTAGTTTCCTTCAGAAGTGGCAAACCATTAAATATTTACTATAAGGAACTTAATGGTAATACTTTTATTTGCTAAGCAAGTTTCCTTCAGAAGTGGCAAACCATTAAATATTTACTATAAGGAACTTAATGGTACTACTTTTATTTGCTGAGCAAGTATCCTTCAGAAGTGGCAAACCATTAAATATTTACTATAAGGAACTTAATGGTACTACTTTTATTTGCTAAGCAAGTTTCCTTCAGAAGTGGCAAAAAGTTAAATATTTACCGTAAGGAACTTAATGGTATTACTTTTATTTGCAGAGCAAGTTTCCTTCAGAAGTGGCAAACCATTAAATATTTACTATAAGGAACTCAATGGAAATACTTTTATTTGCTAAGTAAGTTTCCTTCAGAAGGGGCAAAACCATTAAATATTTACTATAAGGAACTTATTGGTACTACTTTTATTTGCTGAGCAAGTTTCCTTCAGAAGTGGGAAACCATTAAATATTTACTATAAGGAACTTAATGGTACTACTTTTATTTGCTAAGCAAGTTTCCTTCAGAAGTGGCAAACCATTAAATATTTACTATAAGGAACTTAATGGTACTACTTTTGTTTGCTAAGCAAGTTTCCTTCAGAAGTGGCAAACCATTAAATATTTACTATAAGGAACTTAATCGTACTACTTTCATTTGCTAAGCAAGTTTCCTTCAAAAGTGGCAAACCATTAAATATTTACTATAAGAAACTTAATGGTACTACTTTTATTTGCTGAGCAAGTTTCCTTCAGAAGTGGCAAACCATTAAATATTTACTATAAGGAACTTAATGGTACTACTTTTATTTGCTGAGCAAGTATCCTTCAGAAGTGGCAAACCATTAAATATTTACTATAAGGAACTTAATGGTACTACTTTTATTTGCTGAGCAAGTTTTCTTCAGAAGTGGCAAACCATTAAAAATTTACTATAAGGAACTTAATGGTACTACTTTTATTTGCTGAGCTAGTTTCCTTCAGAAGTGGCAAACCATTAAATATTTACTATAAGGAACTTAATGGTACTACTTTTATTTGCTAAGCAAGTTTCCTTCAGAAGTGGCAAACCATTAAATATTTACTATAAGGAACTTAATGGTACTACTTTTATTTGCTAAGCAAGTTTCTTTCAGAAGTGGCAACCCATTAAATATTTACTATAAGGAACCTAGTGGTACTACTTTTATTTGCTGGTCAATTTTCCTTCAGAAGTGGCAAACCATTAAATATTTACTATAAGGAACTTAATGGCACTACTTTTATTTGCTAAGCAAGTTTCCTTCAGAAGTGGCAAAAAGTTAAATATTTACCGTAAGGAACTTAATGGTATTACTTTTATTTGCAGAGCAAGTTTCCTTCAGAAGTGACGAACCCTAAAATGTTTACCATAATAACCACTATAATGGGTCTCAGCCCCGCCTCCTAATACAGCCCAATATAGACTATACACCAGAAATTACTTATTTTATTGGTTTGTGCTATTTCTTGTGCCTATTTGTCATGACCTGTCGATTTTAAACTCAAATCAAAACTGCTTCAAACCAAAAACTATAAAATCAGCAAGTTCCTGAGAAATCAAACAAACAAGTTCATCAATCAAACAAGTTCATGATAAGGTTGCAATCAAAACCCTAAGAAAAGGAGTTTTGATATCAATATATACAACAAAAGAATCTGATTTTTATGCTCATTCCAAATTTATAAAATTCACTTAAAGTTACAAGCCTCAAAAAGTTTGCCCGATTTCCAGTATTTTTGGTGTCACCCTTGACAGCAGACTCAGAGCGTCATGAACAGTCAAAAGAGCAAACGTCAGAAAGATGTTCAACCTTGAAAAAGATTTACAATCTTCAATCCAACATATCATAGTTCCCCAATTAAGGACAATTGTTGCCTAAATAAAAATCCCTGCACACAATTAACTAAATGACTTAATTTCATCATCAACATTAATAATAAAAAAAAAAGATCAGTCCAGTGACGTCACTAGCATAAATAACCTCGACGAGAATATGACAAACGATGACGTGTTTTAAACCAGTTCTTACATTTTAATTGATTCAAGAGGAACAACAATTTGTAAAAAAAAAAATTAAACATTGCAAAAGTCTTGCACCACACAGAGAACATTTTTCTAATACCTATTACGCAAAAATTCCAAATATTTAAATTATACCAAGCTCTATATGCTATATTGTGAGTGCACACAGAGATTAAAAGATAACGTCAATATGTAAATGATCATCTTGTAATTTTATATACACAAAAAAAATGTTTTATCAAAGCGCCACAGTAAATGGCACCGCATCGTGCTATCAAAGTGTCTATTCTAATATCAATTCTTGGGATAGGAGTATCCCATTTGGAGAAGATAGGGTTAGTTTTCAAGATTACGCGCATCACCTGACAGTCTTTGGCACTGATCAAATCATGTTGGAAAAAGCTGAAACAGTTTCGAATGCATTTTCCGAGAATTATACTACGCAGTATAAAAATATCTACAACCAGTCAGGAATTCCTGCTATCTCACTCGATCTTCTAAACAAACCATCTATCCCTTGTGAGTCATCTACAAATGTTCTGACGAATGTATCAGATTCCAGGGCCCAAGAAGAAATGAGCATAAAATATGATAGCCCAACCAATACCGATGGATGCTTTGATATGTATACTGGGCAGCTGGGCATACAGACTGAAATAGCTGAGCCTCAGGATTTTGACCTGGGGTTACCCAACGCAGAGAATATAAATGCCAAAATTAAAAGCACGAATTCCCTCCAAAGTTGTGCGATAAAAATTCCATCTAAATTTCAGCCGCAAGGATCACAATTGGCTTTCTTACCACCTGAGGCTGTCAAGAAGAAAACTATGGCAAAACGCCAGCAGAAAGATAGTGTAACTGACAAAAGACAGCAGAATGCAAAAGCAGCTAAATCCTACCGGTTGCGTCTGAAGCAAAAACAGGACGACCTTCAAAGAACTGTTCAAAAGCTGAGAAATGAAAACCTGCAGCTTCAGGCTGAGCTTAAAAGACTTCTAAATGAGAAAAATGAATCAGGAAACTGGCTTGTATTTGCTGGGGACTCAATCAAAAAAGGGGCGCAATCTATGCCGCAGAGTGCTTTGACCTTCTAACCTCCAATATTAAGGGAGAG
This sequence comes from Artemia sp. Qi Xiang Cuo, assembly GCF_049724085.1. Taxonomy (NCBI): domain Eukaryota; kingdom Metazoa; phylum Arthropoda; class Branchiopoda; order Anostraca; family Artemiidae; genus Artemia; species Artemia sp. Qi Xiang Cuo. Next base: position 19,102,366 of record NC_142814.1, on the reverse strand, counting down.
TTTTGTCCACACCGTACCATGGTAACTGGATTCAAACGTAAACTATAATAAAGCATTTTCTCTGTTGATATTCTGGCCTTGAGGTAGCCTACATGCAAAGGACTACGGACCAGGGTCCGGTATATTGGCTTCCCACTCAAAAATGGCTTAAAAGACCACCCCCTTAGATCATTTTCAGTCAAACGCAAAGCATGTTTGAGCTATGGCTTGGATGGAGAAATTCAAGTGCCATGGATAGGTTTTACTGGTTGTTCCAATGGTCTCTACTTCTCAAACCCTCACATCCATTTCTGAGCTCTACTCTAGGAGAGGACTGTGTCACAACTAGAAGCTGAACTGTTATGGCTATATTATGTTGTAGCACTAATTTCATTATAACAACTACTTTTTTTTAATTACTAAGTTGTAAATAAAAGTCAAATTTAACATTTCGTCAAATTAGAAATTTCAAATTTAACCGAAATTTGAAATGCCAAGTAGACTTATACAAAAAAAAATGCAAAGAACAAAAACATACATAATTGTATAATTGTAAAACATACATAATTGTAAAACCTACATAATTGTATGTTTTGTAAAACATACATAATTGTAAATTGTAAAACATACATCATTATAATTGTAAGACATATACATAATTGTAGAAACATACATAATACATAATAAAAGCGACAAAAAAAGAAAGAAAATGATATACTTTATACAGAAAATTATATACTTTTAAATCAGCTACATATGTTCTGAAGTATTATTAAAGTAGCAAATATTCAGTATTCAAAATATAATTTTAATGTTTTTGAAGTGATCTTACACTAAAATTATAGCAAATAACGAATGTAGATAAAGCAATTTGTTTGTCTTACCATATAATTACTGCCAGCAATGATTAAATACTTTTAAAAAGTATCTAAGCACACATACAAAATACTTGGCTGCAAATGTATTTAAATTGCATTTCCAAATAAGTCACTTAAAATATATTTTGTATTCAGATACTGAAATATATATTTAAATACCCAATGTATCGTATTAAAGTATAATACAGAAAAGATAATTTTAGGGTATCCACAAAAATTTAACTTAGGTTGTACTATATTTATAGACAAATTATATAAAACAGGAAAGAGGAATATTAGAACCACGTCAAATACTTCACTCATAAAGTTGTACTATATTGTACTATATACAGGTTGTACTATATTGAGCTATATACAGGTTGTACTATATTTATAGGAAAATTACATAAAACAGGAAAGAGGAATATTAGAACCACGTCAAATACTTCACTCATAAGGTTGTACTATATTGTACTATATACAGGTTGTACTATATACAGGTTGTACTATATTTATAGAAAAATTATATAAAACAGGAAAGAGGAATATTAGAACCACGTCAAATACTTCACTCATAAGCTTGTACTATATTGTACTATATACAGGTTGTACTATATTGAGCTATATACAGGTTGTACTATATTTATAGAAAAATTACATAAAACAGGAAAGAGGAATATTAGAACCACGTCAAATACTTCACTCATAAGGTTGTACTATATTGTACTATATACAGGTTGTACTATATTGAACTATATACAGGTTGTACTATATTTATAGAAAAATTACATAAAACATGAAAGAGAAATATTAGAACCACGTCAAATACTTCACTCATAAGATTGTACTATATTGTACTATATACAGGTTGTACTATATTGAGCTATATACAGGTTGTACTATATTTATAGAAAAATTATATAAAACAGGAAAGAGGAATATTAGAACCACGTCAAATACTTCACTCATAAGGTTGTACTATATTGTACTATATACAGGTTGTACTATATTGAGCTATATACAGGTTGTACTATATTTATAGAAAAATTATATAAAACAGGAAAGAGGAATATTAGAACCACGTCAAATACTTCACTCATAAGATTGTACTATATTGTACTATATACAGGTTGTACTATATTGAGCTATATACAGGTTGTACTATATTTATAGAAAAATTAAATAAAACAGGAAAGAGGAATATTAGAACCACGTCAAATACTTCACTCATAAGTAAAATAAAATTCAGTGCATTCAGATTCGGTATCATTTTCTGGACGATCCGCTTACAGAAACGAAAACAAGTCAAGCACATTCAATTTTGCTTGTAATTCTGATTTTTAGCATTGTGCTAGGCCCTCACTTTATCCTTTGTGTTAAGAGACGGTGACCATGAGTTTCAACTCTGTTAGCAAGTGATCAATTAAGATTACCCTTTTGTCTTTTGAAGGCACCTAGTATTTAAACATGGGTGGATAGAAGTTCCAATTCCAAACTCCCTAAAGTTGTTCTCATGAAAGTCCATAGAAAGGAGATTCGTGAAACACTTATCCAGTCACCAGAGAACTGAATCAGCTAGCTGAGTGACGTGCTTTAAAGCCCAGGTATGCTTTGTATCCTATCAATGTTTTCCAGCCTTGTGAGGACTGGCAACACTGAGCCTAGTTTTTTTTTTAAGGCCAAATGAGAATACTGAAAAAAACAAACAAAGCGAATATTTCGAGAGGACAACCGCCTCTCTTCTTCAGCGCGAACAAAATACTAAATATACTATTCCGTGATAATCCTTGAGTAATCCTTGAATATACTATTTTGTTCGCGCTGAAGAAGAGAGGCGGCTGTCCTCTCGAAATCTTCGCTTTGTGTGTTTTTTCAGTATTCACGTTTGGCCTTAAAAAAACCCATTTGTGATCGTTTCTTCTTTATCAACATTGGACGTGATCGTCTCTTACTAGGTTGCTAGCTACAGCTGCAACCCGGATTATGGCAGGCCAATGTGGTTTAAGAAATTAACGAAGTTTGAGCTTATCACGCACTTTTTGTAGGTTTCCTGTTTATTGAATCTCAAGAAATGTTCAACAGCATCGTAGGCCGAGTTCCAAAGTGCTGCATTTGGGAATTCCACCTGCTTTCCACTCATTTCCTGCACTCACGCTTATAGCGCCACTATGGGTTGCATATTCTCACAAGAATATGCCATCTGGGCCTGAAATATGCCATCTGGCCATCTGGAAATTCAAAAATTTCATCGGAGCCAGGCTTCCATTGTTTGGAGCCTTTGATTACATCCTTTATTTCATTCCACATGACTTCTCGACACCTAATGCCCTACTAATTAAAAAATATATTATTTCTACTCTAACTGCCAGGCGGTGAAGATTATCCTTTGGATGATCATCCTTCAAAAATCTAAGTTTTGGTTATAAATGGTTAAAAAACCAAATCGAAAATCTTAGTTAGAAAAATTATAAAAAAATGTGCCTTCGAAACATGATTTGAATAATTCCCATGATCATCTATAATCGCTAAATGGCGATCATCTGAGCTACTAGAAAAGTTCTGCTTTTTAAATAAACAGACACTGAAACACATTCATTGGTCAAATTTTCGTAATGTATATCATATTTAAAGTTTTAAGGACAATTATGGCAGCACTATGAAATCTTTCCTCAGACGTAGTCTTAAACTTTATATATATTCGGTACAATTGAAAGTTTATTCGATTCTTTAACATAAGGCTCTTGAATAAGCACAACATCTGGGCGTAAGTCAACAAGTGTGTTTTCTAACTGTGCCGCAGCAATATAATAGTGTTTTAGGCTAATCTGTAAAAAAAATTAAGTTATTCTTATGTGTTGTGGTCTGCACAAATTTCATTTTGCTATTTTTGGTGTCCCTATTATCACGATTAATCTGGCTAGTCCCTTGATTCATTTCTAATTGTTGTTAAAAATGCCTGTTTTAGTTCGGATTCTATTTCGTCATAATTAATTATTCAGGGGAAAATATTTTCTACATTTCTTTAATTTCTTCATTCTTCACATTCTTATTTGCGTTTGGTTTAGATAAAATTTTATTGTTCGTATAAGGAGTTTTAACAGTTTCTACATTTGCAGAGCTGCGCTCATTTCTAAGTGAGCCTGTGCCGGTTCTTGACTTTCTTGTTCCCAGGGCAAAATCTTGATGCCCCCTGTCATGCCTCCCACAAAACTTTCAAGCAAAATTTTAATAAAATTTTAATTTATTAACAAAATTATTTTCAATTTATTAATTAATTTTTTAATTTTTATTTAAATTATTTAACTATTTAGATTATTTTAGTTTTATTACTTTAATTATTTTTATTTAATTATTTCTTAATTTATTTTGATTTTATTAGCTGCGGCCCCTACTTTATTAACAAAATTTTAAAAATTACAAAATAATTATAACCGTTAGATTATTTGTTAGAAATTTTGCGCCCCTAAAATTTCTCTCGCCCGGGGAAACAAACTTGTGCTAGTCGAATGAAACGAATCGAATCTTACCCGGTTCGATATTTTTTTTTCTGTTTTTTTTTTTTTTTTTTCTTTTTTTTTTTCACAAAAATCTACACTGGAAATAACTAATTGAAGTTTTGATAAGGTTGACTTATTTCCAGTTTAGATTTTTGGGCAAAAAAATAAAAAAAAAACGAACAGGAAAAATTCTATTCGTTCGATTTGACTGGCACAAATTTGTTTCAATTTATTCAAAAAGTCATCGATAATGTGGCAGGTGACACACTATTGTGGGCCTTATAAATTAGTCTTTATTTTCTATACACTAGTTAAAGCCTTGTCCGATCCTAAGATCAGAATCCTGTTTGTTTTGTTTTTTCATGGGTTACACTACAGCACTAGTTTTTCAGAATTATAGAAATATAGGGAAATATCATGAGTAAGTTTATTTTAGCTAGTTTTGAAAACATATGTTGCATAAATGGCGAAACAATACTCTTTACTCGTTTTAGGTTTTTACCTCGCTCTTTAACTCCACTAGAAAATTTCGTTTTTCTTACACTAGTTTGTAATGAGAGTAATCGGACAATACAAATCGATGCAACCAATTTTTATTTTCTTAATAGAAATTTGCGCTCATAGCTAAAACCGTTTCTTCCATTCTCTTATGACGTCGTTTAAAATCAAATAAGTGCAGTAAACAAGGAGAATTCTCAGAATTGCCATCCTCTTATGAATTAATAATCCAAATTCATTTGTTTCAAAATCATTGGTGAAAAAAGACTAGAGTGGCTTTGTATAACCTGGATAATATTCATTATTGGACGCAAAAGTAAGGTGGTGAATAAATCTTAGCAAGTCCCCGCTTCACTGGGTCACTTTTACAATTGATTGCCAACGATAGCGTGGGCCTGCCCCAATTGAAGATAAGTAACAATTTTTTATTCACGGATGTGCTTTGGAATGAACTGAAATTTCTTTTTTCATCGCGGTTTTTACAGTATTTAATGATGTGGTATGTTAGTCAGTTGTCATTTGACAAATTTGTTAATTTATTTGATTAATTGGACAGGATTATTGAGTCTCAGACTGAGTTTTCCAGTAAATGAGACTCGATTTCGGCAAAAGTCGTGTCATTAAAAAGTGATGCAGCGAAGAGTGATTCACGAATAGGCGAACTTAAGACTCGATTTCAGCAGAAGTCGTGTCATTAAAGAGTGATGCAGCGAAGCGTGATTCGCGAATAGGTGAACTTGAATCTTCACTACAAGATCAGAAGCTTAAATCTGAAGCTCTAGAAAAACGGCTGCTCGCTTTTGAAGCAAAAGACCGAAAGCTTAACTTGCTGATTCATGGCTTACCGGATGAAAAATCTGACGAAACGCCAGAAACTAATATAAAAAACCTCTTCAAGAATATGTTAGATATTGCTGAGCCAGTAATGATACTCTAAGTGCTATGGTTTCGCTTCTCGCTCGGCAAATATCACTGACTCCCGCCAACGTAAAAGTAAGCAAAAATAGATAAAACTAGTGCCTGCATGATTAGAATTTGAAAGCGAGATGCAAAAGGTAACATTGAAAGTTCGTAAACTTAAGGCGAGTGTTATAGTTATTTGTACGGACTTGCCACCTGAGTTGAATTTGAGAAGAAGTGAGCTGTTGTCTAAGTCACGTGAGATGAAAACGAAAGGTGAAATAACGGCTTCTCGGGTCCGTCAAAAAGGTACGGACATATGGCTGGAAATCAAAGGATATTCTTCATCTTGGTTTGCATTAATAAATGTGGTGCAACAGTTAATATTTTAATTAACTGTTGCAACACTGTTGCAACTGTTGCAATAAGACTTTATATTAATTTTCCACGAGTGAAAAAAGAACAATGAAACGGAGATTTAAATAGATCTTGCCTTAGTGTGCTTTTTATATCTTGCTATTCTGTCTGATTGTTTTCATGTTTTCCTTCTTTTCTGTCTATTTCTAGTTTTGCAAAAAAAGTTCTTGTTCTGCTCATTTTTTCTTTCTGCAGCTAACAATTCAGATGTTGGGCCTCCGAGTTTGGTAAGCCAAATGACTGCATCGCTGCTGTTTAATTGGAATCTGTTCCGGCAGCCTCCTTGCTCCTCTCATGCTTGGAATAATCTGACGGTACCGTTTTTTGCTTAGTAGCCTATCATTCCAGATTGATTTTGGTAAGTTTTAATTTCATGGTGATTAGATGATAAGTGTTAAATAAGATAACATCTGAGCGGCTCCATGTTTTTGAGAAAAATCAACTTCACTTAAATGAATTACTTAAATCGGTGGGATCAGCTGGTGATGAATATTCTGATCTTTTTATCCAGTCTTTTCCTCCCAGCAATTATATAAATAAAGACCAAATCCTCCCTTTTAATCAGTCGCAATAATCCTAAGTCATATTTTGGAATTGTCACGGAGTGTTTAGTAGTTTTGATTTTCTCTCCACTTTATTTTCTAGTAATCGCGTTGGAATTCTAGGACTATGTGAGAGATTTCTTAGTGATAGTAATAGTTCTTTAGTTGGCAAATCTGGGTATAGAGTAGTAACTAGAAATAGGGCTACCCGTTCGAAAGGTGGACTTGCCCCGTTTATTAATCAGGGTCTGCATGTTCATGAAATCGCTGATTTTAAGTGATTTATACCAAGAGATAGAGTTAGAATTCTTGACTGCTGAAATTATTTCTAGTAAAGAGAAGCTACTGCTATGCCTGTTTTATCGGCCTCTGGGATCAAGTGCCTAGAGTTTTATTGGTAAGTTGAATGATCTTACGCAACGGCTGAATTTTGAGAACCAGAAAATAGTATTTATGGGAGATTTTAAAATAGATTTAGGATTGGTAAATTCGGAGTCCCAAGCCAGAAGGTCTCATCCTGTGGATTTACTGACTACTTGCTTTTCTTCGGGTTTGCTGACAACCGCCTTGTTTTAAATTCATCGAAAACCCATTTTATCCTCTTTTCTCGACTTTCTCATGCCCTGCCGTCGCTTTCTCAAATATCGGTCCATTTTAACGGAGAAATAATTACCATTACTAGAAAGGAATCTTGTAAGTACCCAGGTCTTATAGTTGATGAACATTTATCTTGGGAGTTTCATCTTGATAAACTAAGGATTCAGCTAGGAAGGAATGTAGGGTTACTGCGGTATCTAAAATTATACCTCCCTTTCCCTGCCCTTAAGTCAGTGTGTTGTTCTTTAATTCATTCTTATTTTAATTATTATCCCATTGCTTATTTAAATACTTTTAAATTTCGAATTATTCCCCTTCAACGTCTTCAAAATAAAGCCCTTTGTACATTAAAAGCACTCCTTCCTTCCCCATCGACACTCCCTGAGAAGTCCCCTACTAAGAGGCAATATACATTTTTGAGCATATTGCCAATTGATCTCATCCTTCCGGTTCATTGTGTCCTTTTTAGACTTAAACAAATTAAACAACTTTTACCATTGGCTTTTGATTCTATTAATTTCTCGCTAATTTGTTTTGTTCAGAAGAGGTGCAGTGTTTAAGAGGACATTCAACAAAATTGCCTTGCCCTAGGATTCATACAGAACCATCCAGGTTTGTTCCAAAAAATTCAGTAATAAAGTTTTGGAACAATTATGAAAGTTATACGGGTTCACCTATTTCACTTTCTAAAAATAATTTAAAACTATATATAACAGATAATTATTAATTTTGATGAAGATTATGCAGATTTGATGAAGATTTGAGAAGTTATGCAGATTCACATTCATCTATTTCGCTTTCTAAAAATAATTTAAAACTATATCTAATAGATAATTATTAATTTTGATGAAGATTATGCAGATTTGATGAAGATTTGAGAAGTTATGCAGATTCACATTTATCTATTTCGCTTTCTAAAAATAATTTAAAACTATATCTAATAGATAATTATTAATTTTGATGAAGATTATGCAGATTTGATGAAGATTTGAGAAGTTATGCAGATTCACATTCATCTATTTCGCTTTCTAAAAATAATTTAAAACTATATCTAATAGATAATTATTAATTTTGATGAAGATTATGCAGATTTGATGAAGATTTGAGAAGTTATGCAGATTCACATTCATCTATTTCGCTTTCTAAAAATAATTTAAAACTATATCTAATAGATAATTATTAATTTTGATGAAGATTATGCAGATTTGATGAAGATTTGAGAAGTTATGCAGATTCACATTCATCTATTTCGCTTTCTAAAAATAATTTAAAACTATATCTAATAGATAATTATTAATTTTGATGAAGATTATGCAGATTTGATGAAGATTTGAGAAGTTATGCAGATTCACATTCATCTATTTCGCTTTCTAAAAATAATTTAAAACTATATCTAATAGATAATTATTAATTTTGATGAAGATTATGCAGATTTGATGAAGATTTGAGAAGTTATGCAGATTCACATTTATCTATTTCGCTTTCTAAAAATAATTTAAAACTATATCTAATAGATAATTATTAATTTTGATGAAGATTATGCAGATTTGATGAAGATTTGAGAAGTTATGCAGATTCACATTCATCTATTTCGCTTTCTAAAAATAATTAAAAACTATATCTAATAGATAATTATTAATTTTGATGAAGATTATGCAGATTTGATGAAGATTTGAGAAGTTATGCAGATTCACATTCATCTATTTCGCTTTCTAAAAATAATTTAAAACTATATCTAATAGATAATTATTAATTTTGATGAAGATTATGCAGATTTGATGAAGATTTGAGAAGTTATGCAGATTCACAGTCATCTATTTCGCTTTCTAAAAATAATTTAAAACTATATCTAATAGATAATTATTAATTTTGATGAGGTCAGGGTTGCCGGTGTTGGTATTTATTTATGTTTTGTTTTTTATTTGATTTGGAATGTGGGCTATGAGTTGAATGTGGTGTCTTATTTACTTTTTTATTATGTGTATTTTTATTGTTTATTATTATTTATTTTTCATTACTTTTATAATATTACTTATTTTCTCTTTTAAGGGTGCCGGTTTTCGAGTATAACTCACTTTGTAGGCACCCTCTTTAAATATTCTTCTTTTCTGTTGTATAGTATATTATAGTGTTATAGTGAGTGACATTAGTTAGAATTCATATAGTGAGTGAACTTGAAATTGAAATAATCAGACCCAGCTCAGTATATATATTCAAGATAACCAAAAACAAATCAAGTATAGTTTTTTGTCAGATCTCCCAAAAACTCATGTAATTTTCTTGAGGAGTTAATATAAGTTCCTAGAGGTATATTAAATTATCTGAAGACGTCTAACAATTCCACCATGTGAATAAAGGTTTCCGTCCACAAAACTCTTTTTTAATGCTACCTAACCAAGGCACTCGCGGATCATTTTAATAAAGCTGAAATCTTAAAGCACACATTTGCTGACCATTCTTAAAGTCCATCCATTTTTGCTTTTCACAGCTCCGATGCTCCAGCGTAGTAGAGAAAGGGTTGCCACTTTGACTGGTTCCTAAAGTGCTACAATTATCCCAAATTTGCGTGCTACACAGCGATTTTGGGTGTTGTAGTAAAAACATTGACTGTTATAGTGCTAAAATAGTGCAAACTAGAACACTTTTGTCGTATTTTAGCAACCCTGAGCACGTGCTACAGTGTGACACGTTATAAAATAGTACTAAAATAGAATTTTCGTGCTACAAGTGGCAACCCTGAGTAGAAAAATAACATTTTACAGTCAATATACGAGCTAAGTTTCTGACTCTAAGCTGATTGGCTCTAAAATATCGAATTTTCTTCCATTGTAACAAATGAAGCAAATACTCCTAGATTCATTTTATTCTTGATAAATTGTACCAGAGGATACGGGACTTACAAGACTAATACCCTAAATAGGGTATGGTTACAGCCACACCCTAACAGGGCATAACTTATAAGAGTAAAAGCTGGCGCTAGTATCAAAAAGAAAAATAACCAATGCCGTTTTGCTGTTGGCGGTTATCTTACTGGTTTTTTATCCTATCCTAAACTGTTGCAAAGTATTTTAAAACAAAGTGGAACATAAATAAAGCAAAATTCTGTCAAAGAATAGGTCTAGCTACCCTGCCAAGATTTAAATAGCCTGTTTACCCTGCCACGATTTTCCCGAGCTAACCTATGCTTATTTTTTGCAGACTGCAATTCAACTTAAAATGATTCTTGAAAACAAACAGCAATCAAACAATTCCTTCTACCCCCCTATTCCCTTTTCCCTTCTGTTGAAGATGGAATATTTACTTCCGTTTGATGCTATGGTTACTTCAACTACTACGTTAATTGTTGTCAATGAATGAGTAAATATGTTTTTATGAACGAGTAAATACGTATTATTTTCTGTTATTTGTGGTGTTATAAGGTAAATTTAATATATCTTACCATAAAGAATTATCTTACAATCGTTTAATAGGGACGTGCAATGGTAAGCGAAAGTAAGAATTCAGAATTCAATTTAGAGCTTAGAATTCAAAATAGCCATCCGAGTCCAATACAACGGCGAACGCTCTTTCTTCAACCCCAATCAATCCAAAGCTTCACTCTTTCTCTCTCCAAGAAAATCCAATTCCTTTAAATCTCTTCTTATGGTGTCTGTCCACCCAACCCAAGGACACCATTAAATTTATTTGGCCCAGTTGAATTGCGAAAAAACCCCAATTTCTGCCTGTTACCTGAACTCCAAAATTACTGATAATGTCATCAACTACTTAATTGCCCCATAAATTTTGCTACAAAAATACAATATAAAACTCACATACCTTCCGACAAGTGCGGCAGTGTTTGTGTATATTATAAAGGAGGCTACACCCCCGAGCAATCCACCAATAAGAACTGAGCCAAGAGCGTCAGGAATTGGGCTATTTAAATAGGTTGACAGTCCCATACAGCCAGCAGCAATACTGACTCCGAGAACAGCTGCCAGATCTTCGAGTAGCACAACGTTCACAGTAGGGTCACTCCCTCGTCGAACTGGAAACCAAAGCTTTCTATTTTTATCAACTTCAAAAAAAAAACACAAGAAAAAAAAAGTTACTAAACAAACAATGTTTTACCCGAATAGAAATTGTCCTATTATTTCAATCCTAATTATTTTGTAAGATCGTTTTTATTTAGAATTAATAAGAGTAATTGTTCCACTTGTGATTGTGAAGAGACTTTATATCATTATGTTTTTGAGTGTAAACTTTTTGAAAATGAAAGAGCCGAAATGCAATTTAAATTATAAGAGTTTTCTTACTCTGATATTTTATTATTAATATTATTTGGTTTATTAAAGAGGCTCGGTATGCCGTTCTAGCGTACTTGAATGGAACAAAGAGACTGGATATTGTCTAATTTTTTTCTCCTTCAGGGATCAGGGGAGAGGGGCTCAAGGTTTGCCCCCCCCCGAAATTTTGTTCAGATTGTAAAAACGTAGCAAAAATGCGATGAACAAATTTTTAATGTGTTTTTTAAAGGCTTTTTTTTTACTGGATTCCCCCATGATGGATATTGTCAGGGGGGGGGGAAGAATTTTCGGACGGCGGGATTTCCGTGGGGGGGGGCAAATTTTCTTCGAGATTTTTCACCGAGAACTCATATGGGGGGATTTTCTACAGGGGAAATTTTTTGCACATATTTTTTTGGGGAGGGGGGAGGTCCTTGAATTTCCTTTCTTTTCAGATCGCAGTAAACCGTGATAGGTAAGCAAGTTTTAATATAATTACGAGATTTTCAATACTTAAATATAATCTCTAGAAAACGATTTGACAAAAACAAGACATGATTTGGAATATTTTTTTTTTCGCAAGGGACAAACAGGCAGGAAATTGGACGGGAGAAGCATTTGAGACATATGTTTGTCTCCGTCAGATTAACAGCCGGAATGCTGTTGTTTTCAGATAAAAAATATCATCAAACAAGAAGGAATACAATGATTTGGACCCAAGTTTATTTCAAAGGTCCCACTGCCCTAATCTTGGAAGTTTAGGACCACAATTATCAGTTACACTGTCAAAAAAAGCTGTCTGAAATATCCCCAACAGTCTTCAATATTTCACCTATAGCCACCATCGGGGAGCAATAAAACAAGAACAGATTTGGAAAACAAAAAATTGTACATCAATTTGATATATGCCCCTCTCTCCGGCCTGAATTTGTGGATACGCCCCTACTCATGCGCATATAATGAACGAACATAACAATCCTTATGTCTACCAATGAAAATTATTTTATCCCAAAAATGTTTTCCCATCGTGGGTTTCTGAATTTCTAGAGATTGAGAATGACTAGAGATTTAAGACGATACATAGACACTCTTTTCATACAGTTTTGTTCATTCTTGTTTATCACCATATTAGAATGAAGCTCAAAAACTAAATCTTGCGCTTCCACCCAGGCAAAGCTGGAAAGCTGGCAACTGGAACGAACAGATTTTAGGACAGGTAAGAAAAAAAGAACCAACTTTTGAAGAGAATACCAAACGCTGTACTAAAAAGTTTTCAAATCGGATAGAGCCAATACATTCCATAAAAACAATTTAGGAATATTAAAACTGCAATGATGTGACTTTGAATTCGGTTGCTTTTTTTCTTAATATTCCTATTCGAACTCGCAATAGCTATTTTTTCCGAAAATACGGTGTTTTTGATACTTTTCAAAAATGGATGGTGTTTTGAAAATGGATGGTCTGTCTCGTAGCTTTGCTGATCGATGTAAGAAAATTGTTAATTTTCTGTCGTTCATTTTTTTTTTTACGTAAATAAGTTTTGATAAACTAATTGGATTAATAATTAAAAATTTCGTGCTATTTCGATTTTTTTTGACGCGTCATTCTTGTGTCTAATTTTATTTTCTTTTCCTTTCCTATACATCACTATGTTATATTGTATTCAAGCAGAGGCACATACAAGTCATGATTATTATTGGAACGAGCTGCAAGGAAACTTTTGACAGTTTATAACAGGAAACCTACAGTTTAACTTTTAACCTACAGTTTAGCTTAAACTTTTGACAGGAAACCTACAGCTTATGTATTATATCGATTAGCAAAGCTACGGAACAGATCAACTGTTTTTTCGGAAATATTAAAGGTATTTTGTACGTATATAGAGTCAGAGACAAATCACACTTTAATTACAGATTGGAAAGAAAAAAATTTGGAATGATATAGCCAACACACACACACTATCCGTCTTGGCTACCAGACTATCTGTCTTGGCTTTTTCTCCAATTAGTCATGGGTTGATGGCAACTTGATTTTAATTCAAAATCACACACAAAAAAAGAACAAAAAACCATTACGGTGTGTCAAAAGGTTGTCAAGTTGGATAGAACTATTAAAAAAATCCCAGCAAAAAATTACTATTATTTCTACAAACTCCTTGCAACACCAAGCCACATCTGGCCAACACAGCAGCAAAAGCTCTTCCTCCGAGCAAATCTGTTCAAAAGCTTTACTCTCTGCTCCTTCCCAGGAAGGAGCATAGTACCAAGGACAGTGAAATTAAATATCTTGAGGGACCAGGGACAGCCACATGTATCTTGAAAAACAATGAAATCTCAGGAATTCAATTTTCTGGGAAGAAAGCCTTCATAAGCAGTCGCGCAGGTTTTGGTAACAGAAGGTGTCAAATTGAAAAAAAAACGTCAGAGAAAAAGAAAACGTAAAAAAAACGTCAGGGAAAAATCAGCCAAAAATAAACTAAGAACATCTGCACCAAACAGCTTAAGAAGCAGCAAATTTTCTTTAAAGGTGTAATTGTCTTTGGAAATCAACAGGCCAATAATTCTAGTACTTTTATCGACAAAAAGCGTTGTAAAATTTCAGCAAATCAGTTTTGTTTATTTATTTCGATGTTTCAGCATGGCAACAATGCCTAGAAACTTGATAATTTTGAGACAACTAAAACAAAATATTATGCAAATACGGTTTTCAGGAATGAATATACCTAAGATAGGTCTAGGAGAAGGGAGGGGGGAGAATATTTTTGTTTTGATGTCATTTTTGTTTTGATTGGTCAACCTTCTTAAGATTATAGGCGGGCGTGCCTTATTTGCCTCTCATTACAGGCAATCTAACGGTCTTATGTCAATTTTTGAATTCTTGATCAGCATGCCTAAGACTCTAGGCAGGCATACCTTTCCAAAAACTAACAAACAAGTATGTGTCCAATAAGAGAGTCATGCATACTCCTGCCATTTACCCGTGCCCCAGCCACTTAAACATTTGCCTCTCAATTACTTGGACTATCTGTCTTGGCTTTTCTCTGTCTACAATTAGCCATGTCTTGATGCAACCTATGCAACCTATTGCAAAATACTTGATAACTTCAATTCAATACTTAAAAGTACTTAAAATCATGTGTAATGAACTTGCTATTGACGGTCAGTCAAACGAGTCCCTATGATAATCCAACATAACAATCTAACAAACATAACCAACACATCAAACAAACTAACATATCTAACATGCTAGCAACAAACATATCAAACAAACAATATAACATATCTTCCTCGACTTTTTGAATACTCTACATTCCAGAGCCATACTAGACTACTGTCAATACTAAGGCTTCCAATATCCTAAACTTAGTTTTAGATATATTTTAAATTTCAGAATATTTTATGAATTCAAGCAATTTGACGAAAATGGCAAAAATGAGTTATTAAGTTATGAGTTATTAAACTAGACACATTCAATTGCTATTTGGTTTCTTCATTTCCCAACCTTATCAGCATTTATTGTACCGGAGAACAATAAGGATGAAAGTTGACAGATTGCCAACAAATAGGATATTTGGCCATCCAATTGGAGCCAAGCGAAAAGCAGGTCGTCCCTAGATGGGGTGGGAAGGAATCACAAGAAAAGATTTAAAGGAAACTGAATCATCATGGGAAGAGGTAAAGAGCGAAGTTTTGAATGAACCGGTATGGAGAAGGAGCGTGCGCAGGTGTGTTATCCTTAGGCGGCTTGGTGCTACAATGGGTGGTTAATAGTAGTAATAAAATTTGATATTGACTAATTTATTAAGCCAAATATTTTTCAAAATAGAAGATTCAAAATATAAAAAAAGATAAAAGATAAACAGATTTAATACTATAGCAAATGTATTTTGAACAAATTATAAAGCATGATTCATTTTAGCAAAAGTAGAAAATCCCTAAAAATTAACCAAAAATAGGAAAATCCATAAATTGGTGTAAAAACCTGAAATCTATATTTAGGATTAGGTCAACAGGATTGGGTAAGAAAACTTTCCAGGAGATACCATTATTTTCTAAGCTTTTTTCTAAGCCATTATTTTCTAAGCATTATTTTCTAAGTTTTCAACTCATAATTTTTTGGTGTCCATGTTGCGCAGCCATCCGTTTTTTTTTCAAATGTTAAGATTCACCATTACACCTAGTAAATTGAATACAATCGAAACTTCGCCATTTAGTTTTTTGACATCCTATTTACAGATAAACTTCAGTATAGTTCCTCGTAAAAAATATTTTTCTTTTTTTTCTTTATATTGCAGTATATCAGATACTAGTGTAATAGTATAATAACGTCATATAATAATAGTATAATATAATATATTATATTATATATAATATTATTATATTTTATATAATATATTATTATATAATATATAATAGTATAATATAATATATAATATAATATAATATATAATAGTATAATAGCATAATAACTAGTACAATAACGTCAGAATCATAAGTTTTGAAAGAGGCTTATTATGTAGCAGATGATTTTATTTACGATTATGGTTATAATATATGACAAAAAAAGAAGAAAAAGATTAAAGTAGCAATAGGGCTGGATAAAAGCAGCGTTACAGTGTTTTAAGAGCGTTCATGTGCGATCGATAAACTGGCTTTCTCAACGTAAAAAGACAATATTCCTGGCAAATTATTTTGAATTTCTAAACAACATAGTCAAAGAAAAACAATAACTTGACCAAGCCCTTAAGTAGCATATTACGTTATATTGTTTGAGCCTAAATCTATATAGCGTGTAACTCTACCAGTAGCATCAATTAAAGGGTGGGGTAGGGGAGAGCAAGTGCTCCCCCAGAATTTTAAAAATGTCTTTTTAAGGCGGTGTTTTCATAGAAAATCGCATTTTTGGAGGGTATTTTCATTGAAAAATGCTTTTTTTTGTATTTTCATCAGAAAAAAGTGAAAATGACAAATCCCTCCTAGATATTGAAAAATAAGTTTCGCCCCCCCCGCTTCCTGAATTTCCTGGAATTGACACCATTAACCTCTATAAATTCTCCATTGAAAATATTTCAGCATACTTTGACAATCTCTCAAAGGTTAATGATTCAGTCTAAAAAAGCCCAAAACATACATTAATCTGGAAAGAAATACCTGTTTGAAAGTATGAGTAAAATACGCCATTAAACGAGATGAAAAACGTTCGTCCAACCAACCGTTTAATGCACTAGCGGTTTATGCCTCATAAAATCTGGAGGGGGTAGGGTAGGGTAGGGATGGGGAGAAGGAAGGGAAGGGTATACCATAGGAGTGTAAAAATATAAAGTAAAAGGAATTTAATATCAAATGTAAGAAGAATAGAGGAGCAGCTACCCGTCCCATGCCCGGCCTAGCCCACCACGTCTTTAATGAGTCACCTTGTTTGCCTTACTATAATTTAAGAGGGTCATGCCAGATTTAGCAGCTCCTTTCCTGACTGAATTGTAAGCGACTAGCAAAGTTCCGCCTTCAGAGACAAAAGATCCACATAGAATCATCAATGCCTAAAACAAGGAGAAAATGACATATATTTTTGAATAAGAATAATACAAAATAACCTTTTAAAAAATAACGCAAATTTTTGGAAACATCAAATTGTAGCAAGGAAATTTAAAGAACAAAGCCAAATTTAACAAAAAGAGCTCCCCTAGCACCATTTACAATACATTCTCATTTCGCTTTTGGTTTTTACCGTTTAGATTGTTTGACCCTTTTTGCTCTTTTTCCCACTCACTATTTAAAGTTTTTAACGGGAAGAGAATTTTTCCTGTAATATCAGTTAAAAATGCCGAATTGCTACTTGTGACTAAACCAAACTTGCCATTACAATATTACAATATTGCCATTACGATATTACGCTGTGTTACGATATTACAATATTGCAATTACGATATTACAATATTTCCATATTACGATTCAAACTTCCGGGAAGGGATCTATGGTAAACCAGAAACGAGTTTTCTCAAACTCCCATCTCCAGTTTTTTTTTTTCACCCATCGACCATTGACGATCTTTCAAGAAATTATCCCTTGACTTGTAGCCTATTATACATACAGTAGCTGCTGCCGCCTAGTAAAGAGCAAACTTTACTAGGCCAATTTGTTTCTATGTCACAGCATAAACAATGCTTTACTCCTCTAGACTGTAAAAAGAGAAAGAAGTAATTTTCTTTTTTTATACAGTTTCTTTTTCTCATCTTTTTATGTTATTTTCTAATTACTGAATCCATGTGTTATTTTCTTTCCCCCTTTTTTCCTTGTTGATATAGGCTTCCAGATATGAAGTCGAAATATTCAGACTTTTATCAGTATATGCATAAAAAAAAGTTATCACTATCTTAAATTAAAAATTTTACCAGTTATTATAATCTCTTTTCCGTAAGCGGTCTGTTAAAATAGTTAACTTTCCTCAGAGTTGTATCAGGGCAAGTTAAAGTAATTTTGTAGTATATATGTTTAAAGTATAAGCATTATGATGTTAAAGTGTGTTAAAGTATGTATTAGGCCAAGTTAAAGTATGTTTTGCATTCTGAGTGAAATTGTTTTTTCTTTTAATTCGTATTCTTACTGAATGAGAATGCTACTGTTGTCCTTGAGCAGTTCCTGTCCTTTTTTTATGTGTGTCTATCTCCTATACTTTGTTTGTTTTTTTTTGTTTTGTGTTTTTTGTGTTTGTTTTTTTTTACCACTCTAGCACGCATTTTTGTATATAGGGGTACAAATAAGTTAATATCATTATTATTATTACTTTGTTTCGACAATTACTACTTAAAAATATTTAATGGCGGTGGGCTTCCTCATGTTGAGACACCACCAAATTATAAGTATAAATACAATATAACCAGAACTAGAATTATAAATATAATAGAAGTTTTAGAATATAATACAAATATAAATATAATAGATACAAAACGAATCGAAAAATTTTCATATTTTTTCAAACGCTTGGCATTGAAAAAACAAATTTTTCAAAATTTGGTATTGAAACGTTAGTCACTTAAAAATTAAATAAAAATTTTCGAGACGAAAATAAAAAAAGAATTTAATTAGAGCCACAATTAAATCAACAAGATATTAGTCATGCTTCTGAGTTCCTACTACTAACAGGTTCAAGTTCTTTTATTCAATAAATATAAAAAACACTACACTCCAAAAAAAAATTCCAGAGGCCATTAATTCAATAAATGAATGGAATCAAATGAATTAACATGGAATCCTATAAATGGAATTGAATTCTAGCTTTTGAACTAGGGGTCGGCGCCGTTTCTGTTTCTGTTTCTGTTGTTTTTTTTCTACCGTTTTCTGTTATGTTTTTTTTTTGGAAAAAATAAAAAACAAAAAACAGGTAGCCGTTTTTTTAGTACCGTTCCTGTTTCTGTTTCGTTTTTTTTCTGGCCGTTTTTGCCGGTTGTGTTTTTTTAAACCCGTTTTTCTTAATTTTACGTGTTTTGATTACGAATAGCACAATAGCGCAGTCTAGCGAATTTTATTTGATTAGCGATACTTGCCATCAATCGAAAAGCGCTGTCTTTACGTCTTCCGAAGAAAAGATTTGCAATTGAAGAAAACATTCGCCATAGTAAAAATTAATCTAAAGCAGTCTATTTGGATTTACACCCTTTGGTTAGTCTTGGTAAGTAGATGGTTACCTGGTTGGGTAAAGGTGCAGATTAGCTACCCCAGTACCGTAGGGTGCAGAGGGCCTGCAAATAGAACCAGGATATACACTAAGAAGTGATTTGTTTACATCCAGCTTCTACTGAACCCTATCTGTGCAAATTTACAGCCCAATTTACTGAATAATATACAGTAAGTAATACGTTGTTTTTATCAGGGGTTGCTAAACTGCACCTTCACCCAGATTAGCTCCCTCTGTAGTGTAGGACACAGAGGCCCTACCAACAGAACCAGGATATACAGGGTGAGTTCCAACCATTTAATTTTCATTACCCTAGTAAGCCCTGTAGCACTAGCAGAAGCGGAACTACAGAAAATTTTTGATATCCAATGGTCAGATATAGGAGCTACTCAACGAATCTTGCTGATTTTGCCTCTGCTAGTGCTGCAGGGCTTACTAGGCTTACGAAAAGTAAAAGGTTGGAACCCAGCCATAGTAAGAGATTTGTTTTTATCCTGTTTCTACTGGACAGTATATGTGCAACTTCACAGCCCAATTGACTGAATAATATACAGAAAGAAATAAGTTGTTTCATCAGTGGGAACTAATCTGCACCTTTACCCCTGGTTTCTCACATCAACATAATTGAATTAGTTGATTGAAATTTATAATCAAGGGACTGTTAAACAAAGGAGTAGGCTGAACATGTTGATGATCTATTCTTCAGCATGAGGGTATAAAATTTCCAATGACATGTTGATTTTAGGCATGTTCACTTGCAGCACCCAGGAAGGAATTGTGAATAGCCTCGATATTCTTTACCCTGCAAATGTCATATACTTTAGTAAATATTTGGAGCAGCTTATTTCCAATGGTCTAATTAGTCAATCTATTATCTGCATTATAAAATCTCAGATCAGAGAGACCTGGGTCTACGCTTTACTATTTCCTGCTATTATTAATATTATACTTTTATTTCCCTTAATATACCATATGAGGAGTATTCACAAATACAGAAAAAAGATACTTGCTTATGGAATAAAATTATGCTCTGTCCTACAGAGAAGTGTCTTTTTTCCTTGAATTGTTCTTCTTTCATACTCTTATTTGCAATCACAGGAGTAACTAGACCTGTACTGCTCCATGCACTTAGAAATGATATGCTTTGCAGGTGCCGATACACATGCTGTCATAAATGGCATCAAATCTGGCATTAAATATTTCATCAAGTTCTGACTCAGAACTTGGAGAGGGCCCTCCATCAAAGAAAGTCAAGTTCTGGGAGCAACATGGGACCAGGAATAAGGGAGCAGCTGTAATTACCTGCAATTACTGCAAAAAAAATGTGAAGTCAACAAAGGGGTCTGCAACATCGTTTAAAAATCACCTTATGGCTAAACACAAAATTGCTGAACAACCTAAACCAAGTACTGTTCCAAAGAAGTCTCATTCTACAGCCTTGTCTCAGCTCAGCATGCCGAGCAATCATGTGAAACTAACCCAACTCGATTTGAAGGCACTGGAAAGAAAAGGGATATAAGAAATTTTTTGAAAGCAACAAAGCAGCAGCAGCTGAAGCTGAACAAGTTGTGTAGCAAAACGGTTTGCATTGACAAGCTTCCTATTTCAATATTTGAAAAACCAGGAGTAAAGGCTCTAATCTCTAAACTTACAGGAGGTCTTACTGGCCCTCAGCTCGTGCTGTTGCAAGACATCAAGTAACAGCAAGGAAAAGGAAGGTCAAGCAGCTCAAAGCTGAACTCCAGAAAGTCCGGAAAGTGAATTTGACCCTAGACTGCTGGTCTTCAAGAACGGGGTCTGGCTTTCTAGGTATTACAGCTCATTATGCGATGAAAAGCACTGACGGCAAGCTCACTCTGGTGCATAGAATCCTTGATTTTAAGAGACTAAAAGTTGCTCAAACTAGCGCCAACATTCTTCGTGCAATCCGTAGTAGCCTCCAGTAGTTCAGAATTCTACGGAAAGTCTACTTTATAATTACTGATTCGGGAGCTAATATAGTAAAGGCTCTCAGAGACGGTGACATTATGCGAAGCTCTTGCTTTGCACACAACCTGTATAATGTGGTGACTAATGCCCTTAAGCTGTGGGAATGCAGAAACCCGGCAGATTTAGTGAGTGTTCCCCACCTAAATGATTCAGGATCCGGTTCAGAATCTGATGACAACGTTGATACTGCTGAACAAGATGACTTTCGTGACCTGATTGTAGGAGATGATGACATTGAAGAAACTGGACATACCGACTGCAGTAATGATGATGATAGTAGCTCCGAATTAAATGATCCAGACCTTGACAGCGATAGTGAGAGCTCAATACCTAGACAAAGAGGCGTCTCTAGTGAAGTATTGACGCTGGGACCAGCACTGGTAAAAACGAAAGCTGGTTAGAATCCTGAAAGTATCTTCCAAATCCCACGATCTTTTTGAAGGTATCTGCAAGACATATAATCTTAGTCCATCCATCACAAAAGACACGAATGTTCGATGGAATAGCACACTTACCATGATAGAAATGTATTGTGCCCGAAAAGAGCCACTGCACGACTTCTTCAACCAAAACCGACGTGACGCTAAGATTAGAGAGCTCGAACTTCACAGCAATGAGTGGTCCATCATGGGAGCTGTCATTGAGGTTCTTCGCCCGTTCAAACAGGCAACAGTGATAGCTAGTGGATACAATTATGTTTCGGCAAGCAAAGTCGTGCTGATGATTAAGGGATTACTGTTGTTTTGTCAGACTCCAGATACTAGTATTATGGCTGAGTCAATCAATGGGCTGAAGGAACTTCAAGTTGTTCAGCTCAGGAGATATTTTTCAGCCAGTCGTAAGTTTGATATGATGCTCTTCACAAGAGCTGGTTTTTTGGACCCTGCAATTTATGAAAAAATAACACATGTAGACAGAGAGTCAGCTCGTCAGTCCATCTCCTCGCTTCTCCAGCAATTTATCTCCGAGCAGAGAAGCACAGAAGAACTCGATCCAATCCAATTGAACTCCACATC